>NW_027592764.1:2500-45960 GCF_964213995.1 Mustelus asterias
TTGGACACTAAGGGGCAATTTAGCATGGCCAATCCACCTAATCTAAACATCTTTGGACACTAAGGAGCAATTTAGCATGGCTAATCCACCGAACCTACACATCTTTGGACACTAAGGGGGTAATTTAGCACGGCCAATCCACCTAACCCGCACATCTTTGGACACTAAGGGGGTAATTTAGCATGGCCAATCCACCTAACCTACACATCTTTGGACAGTAAGGGACAATTTAGCATGGCCAATCCACCTAACCTGCACATCTTTGGACACTAAGGGACAATTTAGCACGGCCAATCCACCTAACCTGCACATCTTTGGACACTAAGGGGGTAATTTAGCATGGCCAATCCACCTAACCCGCACATCTTTGGACACTAAGGGGTAATTTAGCATGGCCAATCCACCTAACCTACACATCTTTGGACACTAAGGGGTAATTTAGCATGGCCAATCCACCTAACCCGCACATCTTTGGACACTAAGGGGTAATTTAGCATGGCCAATCCACCTAACCTGCACATCTTTGGACAGTAAGGGGTAATTTAGCACGGCCAATCCACCTAACCTGCACATGTGGGGATTCTATGTTTTCGACAGAAGCAGGTCAGCAATAACTGTGCGCCACGGGGAAGAAGGCAGTCACTCACGGGAGGGCAGATTCCCAGTTGGCAATGTCAGACACGGCACATGAAAATAAAAAGAAACAAAAACTTGGAGTGGAACCGCCCTGGACTGTGATGGTAAATAAAGGAATCTGTAACTTCCCCAATCACCCTTTCAGCTTCTGAATCATCTGGATGCTGTTGCTGAGTGTGTAATCATTGTTTTGTTATCGTGAATCTTAGCATTTAGGGGGATTCCACCGGAGCCTCAACCCATTGCTGCCACTAACAAAATAAGTGACAGCCATTCGCTGGGTCATCCCGAAGGACCCCACGCATCCCGGGCATTCTCTCTTCATAAGAAGTCTCACAACACCAGGTTAAAGTCCAACAGGTTTATTTGGTAGCACGAGCTTTCGGAGCGCTGCTCCTTCATCAGCTGAGTGGGAGTTCTGTTCACAAACAGGGCATATATAGACACAGAACAGAACTCCCACTCACCTGACGAAGGAGCAGCGCTCCGAAAGCTTGTGGCTTCTGCCACCAAATAAACCAGTTGGACTTTAACCTGGTGTTGTGAGACCTCTTACTGTGCTTACCCCAGTCCAACGCCGGCATCTCCACTTCATATTCTCTCTTCCACCTTCTTCCATCGGGAAAAAGATACAAAAGTCTGAGGTCACGTACCAACCAACTCAAGAACAGCTTCTTCCCTGCTGCTGTCAGACTTTTGAATGGACCTACCTCGCATTAAGTTGATCTTTCTCTACACCCTAGCTATGACTGTAACACTACATTCTGCACCCTCTCCTTTCCTTCTCTATGAATGGTATGAACAAAGAACAAAGAACAGTACAGCACAGGAAACAGGCCCTTCGGCCCTCCAAGCCTGTGCCGCTCCTTGGTCCAACTAGACCAATCGTTTGTATCCCTCCATTCCCAGGCTGCTCATGTGACTATCCAGGTAAGTCTTAAACGATGTCAGCGTGCCTGCCTCCACCACCCTACTTGGCAGCGCATTCCAGGCCCCCACCACCCTCTGTGTAAAAAACGTCCCTCTGATATCTGAGTTATACTTCGCCCCTCTCACCTTGAGCCCGTGACCCCTCGTGATCGTCACCTCCGACCTGGGAAAAAGCTTCCCACTGTTCACCCTATCTATACCCTTCATAATTTTGTACACCTCTATTAGATCTCCCCTCATTCTCTGTCTTTCCAGGGAGAACAACCACAGTTTACCCAATCTCTCCTCATAGCTAAGACCCTCCATACCAGGCAACATCCTGGTAAACCTTCTCTGCACTCTCTCTAACGCCTCCACGTCCTTCTGGTAGTGCGGCGACCAGAACTGGACGCAGTACTCCAAATGTGGCCTAACCAGCGTTCTATACAGCTGCATCATCAGACTCCAGCTTTTATACTCTATACCCCGTCCTATAAAGGCAAGCATACCATATGCCTTCTTCACCACCTTCTCCACCTGTGTTGCCACCTTCAAGGATTTGTGGACTTACACACCTAGGTCCCTCTGTGTTTCTATACTCCTGATGACTCTGCCATTTATTGTATAACTCCTTCCCACATTATTTCTTCCAAAATGCATCACTTCGCATTTATCCGGATTAAACTCCATCTGCCACCTCTCCGCCCAATTTTCCAGCCTATCTATATCCTGCTGTATTGCCCGACAATGCTCTTCGCTATCCGCAAGTCCAGCCATCTTCGTGTCATCCGCAAACTTGCTGATTACACCAGTTACACCTTCTTCCAAATCATTTATATATATCACAAATAGCAGAGGTCCCAGTACAGAGCCCTGCGGAACACCACTGGTCACAGACCTCCAGCCGGAAAAAGACCCTTCGACCACTACCCTCTGTCTCCTATGGCCAAGCCAGTTCTCCACCCATCTAGCCACTTCTCCTTGTATCCCATGAGCCTTAACCTTCTTAACCAACCTGCCATGTGGGACTTTGTCAAATGCCTTACTGAAATCCATATAGACAACATCCACGGCCCTTCCTTCATCAACCGCTTTTGTCACTTCCTCAAAAAACTCCACCAAATTTGTAAGGCACGACCTCCCTCTTACAAAACCATGCTGTCTGTCACTAATGAGATTGTTCCGTTCTAAATGCACATACATCCTGTCTCTAAGAATCCTCTCCAACAACTTCCCTACCACGGACGTCAAGCTCACCAGCCTATAATTTCCTGGGTTATCCCTGCTACCCTTCTTAAACAACGGGACCACATTCGCTATCCTCCAATCCTCAGGGACCTCACCTGTGCCCAAAGAAGCGACAAAGATTTCCGTCAGAGGCCCAGCAATTTCCTCTCTCATCTCCCTGAGCAGTCGAGGATAGATGCCATCAGGCCCTGGGGCTTTGTCAGTTTTAATGTTCCCTAAAAAACCTAACACTTCCTCTCTTGTCATGGAGATTTTCTCTAACGGGTCAACACCTCCCTCCAAGACACTCCCGGTTAACACGCCCCTCTCCTTCGTGAATACCGATGCAAAGTATTCATTTAGGATCTCCCCTATTCCCTTGGGTTCTAAGCATAATTCCCCTCCTTTGTCCCTGAGAGGTCCGATTTTCTCCCTGACAACTCTTTTGTTCCTAACGTATGAATAGAATGCCGTAGGATTCTCCTTAATCCTGCCTGCCAAGAACATCTCGTGACCTCTTTTTGCCCTTCTAACTCCCTGTTGGAGTTCTTTCCTACTCTCTCTGTATTCCTCCAGAGCTCCATCTGTTTTCAGTTGCCTGGACTTAACGTACGCCTCCCTTTTCATATTAATCAGATCCTCAATTTCCCTGGTTATCCACGGCTCTCGAATCCTACCTTTCCTATCTTTCTTTTTTACAGGCACATGCCTATCCTGCAGCCTTATCAATAGTTCCTTAAAAGACTCCCACATGCCAGACGCGGACTTACCCTCAAACATCCTCTCCCAATCAACATCCACCAATTCCTGCCTAATCCGGCTATAGTTAGCCTTCCCCCAATTTAGCACCCTGCCCGTAGGACAGCACTCATCCTTGTCCATTACTATCCTAAAGTTAACAGAGTTGTGGTCACTATTTGCCACATGTTCCCCTACCGAAACTTTGACGACCTGACCGGGCTCATTTCCCAGAACGAGGTCCAGTATAGCCCCCTCTCGAGTCGGGCTATCTACATACTGTTCCAAAGAACCTTCCAGTACGCATTTTACAAATTCCTCCCCGTCCGGACCCCCAGCTCTAAGCACTTTCCAGTCTGTGCCAGGGAAATTAAAGTCCCCCACTACAACAACCCTATTTTTTCTGCACCTATCCAGAATCTCCTGACATATCCTTTCCTCCACTTCCCGTGGGCTGTTGGGTGGTCTGTAGTACACCCCCAGCATAGTGACTGCACCCTTCCTGTTTCTGAGTTCCACCCACAGCGACTCAGTACATGACCCCTCTAAGTTGTCTACCCTCTGCACCGCGGTAATATGCTCCTTAACTAATATCGCTACTCCCCCACCTTTTTTAGCCCCTCCTCTGTCTCGCCTAAAACACTTATACCCCGGAATATTCAGCTGCCAGTCCTGTCCTTCTTTTAACCAAGTATGCTTTGCCTGTACAGCGCGCAAGAAACAATACTTTTCACTGTATCCCAATACATGTGACAATAATAAACCAAATCCTTCTCCCCTAAGTACTCTATGAATGGTATGCTTTGTCTGTATAGCGCGCAAGAAACAATACTTTTCACTGTATCCCAATACATGTGACAATAATAAATCAAATCAAATCCAAAAGGGTCATCGAGAAGGTGCAGAGGGAGATTTACAAGAATGGGTCCCTGGGGGCTCGGCAGGATGGGGTAATTTCTAGCTCTGAGTTTCGGGTTGGAGAATTTAGGGGCAATTTAGCACGGTCAATCCACCTAACCTGCACATCTTTGGACACTAAGGGACAATTTAGCATGGCCAATCCACCTAACCTGCACATCTTTGGACACTAAGGGACAATTTAGCATGGCCAATCCACCTAACCTGCACATCTTTGGACACTAAGGGACAATTTAGCATGGCCAATCCACCTAACCTGCACATCTTTGGACACTAAGGGACAATTTAGCATGGCCAATCCACCTAACCTGCACATCTTTGGACACTAAGGGACAATTTAGCATGGCCAATCCACCTAACCTGCACATCTTTGGACACTAAGGGACAATTTAGCATGGCCAATCCACCTAACCTGCACATCTTTGGACACTAAGGGACAATTTAGCATGGCCAATCCACCTAACCTACACATCTTTGGACACGAAGGGGGCAATTTAGCATGGCCAATCCACCTAACCTGCGCATCTTTGGACAGTAAGGGACAATTTAGCATGGCCAATCCACCTAACCTGCACATCTTTGGACACTAAGGGGCAATTTAGCATGGCCAATCCACCTAACCTGCACATCTTTGGACACTAAGGGACAATTTAGCATAGCCAATCCACCTAACCCGCACATCTTTGGACACTAAGGGGGTAATTTAGCATGGCCAATCCATCTAACCTGCACATCTTTGGACACTAAGGGGGTAATTTAGCACGGCCAATCCACCTAACCCACACATCTTTGGACACTAAGGGGGTAATTTAGCATGGCCAATCCACCTAACCTGCACATCTTTGGACACTAAGGGGGTAATTTAGCATGGCCAATCCACCTACCCTGCACATGTGGGGATTCTATGTTTTCGACAGAAGCAGGTCAGCAATAACTGTGCGCCACGGGGAAGAAGGCAGTCACTCACGGGAGGGCAGATTCCCAGTTGGCAATGTCAGACACGGCACATGAAAATAAAAAGAAACAAAAACTTGGAGTGGAACCGCCCTGGACTGTGATGGTAAATAAAGGAATCTGTAACTTCCCCAATCACCCTTTCAGCTCCTGAATCATCTGGATGCAGTTGCTGAGTGTGTAATCATTGTTTTGTTATCGTGAATCTTAGCATTTAGGGGGATTCCACCAGAGCCTCAACCCATTGCTGCCACTAACAAAATAAGTGACAGCCATTCGCTGGGTCATCCCGAAGGACCCCACGCATCCCGGGCATTCTCTCTTCATAAGAAGTCTCACAACACCAGGTTAAAGTCCAACAGGTTTATTTGGTAGCACGAGCTTTCGGAGCGCTGCTCCTTCATCAGCTGAGTGGGAGTTCTGTTCACAAACAGGGCAGATATAGACACAGAACAGAACTCCCACTCACCTGACGAAGGAGCAGCGCTCCGAAAGCTTGTGGCTTCTGCCACCAAATAAACCAGTTGGACTTTAACCTGGTGTTGTGAGACCTCTTACTGTGCTTACCCCAGTCCAACGCCGGCATCTCCACTTCATATTCTCTCTTCCACCTTCTTCCATCGGGAAAAAGATACAAAAGTCTGAGGTCACGCACTGACCGACTCAAGAACAGCTTCTTCCCTGCTGCTGTCAGACTTTTGAATGGACCTACCTCGCATTAAGTTGATCTTTCTCTACACCCTAGCTATGACTGTAACACTACATTCTGCACCCTCTCCTTTCCTTCTCTATGAATGGTATGCTTTGTCTGTACAGCGCGCAAGAAACAATACTTTTCACTGTATCCCAATACATGTGACAATAATAAATCAAATCAAATCCAAAAGGATCATCGAGAAGGTGCAGAGGGAGATTTACAAGAATGGTTCCCTAGGTCTCGGCAGGATGGGGTAATTTCTAGCTCTGAGTTTCGGGTTGGAGAATTTAGGGGCAATTTAGCACGGCCAATCCACCTAACCTGCACATCTTTGGACACTAAGGGGCAATTTAGCATGGCCAATCCACCTAACCTGCACATCTTTGGACACTAAGGGGCAATTTAGCATGGCCAATCCACCTAACCTGCACATCTTTGGACACTAAGGGGCAATTTAGCATAGCCAATCCACCTAACCTGCACATCTTTGGACACTAAGGGGCAATTTAGCATAGCCAATCCACCTAACCTACACATCTTTGGACACTAAGGGGTAATTTAGCATGGCCAATCCACCTAACCTGCACATCTTTGGACACTAAGGGGCAATTTAGCATAGCCAATCCACCTAACCTACACATCTTTGGACACTAAGGGGCAATTTAGCATGGCCAATCCACCTAACCTACACATCTTTGGACACTAAGGGGTAATTTAGCATGGCCAATCCACCTAACCTACACATCTTTGGACACTAAGGGGCAATTTAGCATGGCCAATCCACCTAACCTCCACATCTTTGGACACTAAGGGGCAATTTAGCATGGCCAATCCACCTAACCTACACATCTTTGGACACTAAGGGGCAATTTAGCATAGCCAATCCACCTAACCTACACATCTTTGGACACTAAGGGGCAATTTAGCATAGCCAATCCACCTAACCTACACATCTTTGGACACTAAGGGGTAATTTAGCATGGCCAATCCACCTAACCTACACATCTTTGGACACTAAGGGGCAATTTAGCATGGCCAATCCACCTAACCTACACATCTTTGGACACTAAGGGGCAATTTAGCATGGCCAATCCACCTAACCTACACATCTTTGGACACAAAGGGGTAATTTAGCATGGCCAATCCACCTAACCTGCACATCTTTGGACACTAAGGGGCAATTTAGCATGGCCAATCCACCTAACCTACACATCTTTGGACACGAAGGGGCAATTTAGCATGGCCAATCCACCTAACCTACACATCTTTGGACACTAAGGGGCAATTTAGCATGGCCAATCCACCTAACCTGCACATCTTTGGACACTAAGGGGCAATTTAGCATGGCCAATCCACCTAACCTACACATCTTTGGACACTAAGGGGCAATTTAGCATGGCCAATCCACCTAACCCGCACATCTTTGGACACTAAGGGGCAATTTAGCATGGCCAATCCACCTAACCCGCACATCTTTGGACACTGAGGGGCAATTTAGCACGGCCAATCCACCCTAACCTACACATCTTTGGACTATTGGTGGAAACTGGAGCACCCGGAGGAAACCCACGGAGACACGGGGAGAACGTGCAAACTCCACACAGACAGTGACCTGAGACGGGAATCGAAGACAGATCCCTGGCGCTGTGAGGCAGCGATGCTGACCACTGTGCCGACACCAATTCCCTTGTGTCTGAATACGACCTCAATAAATTGGAAAATGGATCTGAAACAAATGATCACTGTATAATGTACGGGTGGCACGGTGGCACAGTGGGTTAGCGCTGCTGCCTCAACGCCAGGGACCCAGGTTCGATTCCCGGCTCGGGTCACTGTCTGTGTGGAGTCTGCACGTTCTCCCCGTGTCTGCGTGGGTTTCCTCCGGGTGCTCCGGTTTCCTCCCACACTCCAAAGCTGTGCGGGTTAGGTGGATTGGCCGTGCTAAATTGCCCCTTAGTGTCCAAAGATGTGCAGGTTAGGTGGATTGGCCATGCTAAATTGCCCCTTAGTGTCCAAAGATGTGTAGGTTAGGTGGATTGGCCGTGCAAAATTGCCCCTTAGTGTCGGGAGGACTAGCCAGGGTAAATGCATGGGGTTACGGGGATAGGGTGGGATTATGGTCGGTGCAGACTCGATGGGCCGAATTGCCTTCTGTAGGATTCTATGATTCTATGAATGTTATCTCATATTTCATCCCACAGACCACGAGGGATGGGTTGCGAGGGATAGTCTTTTGGTAAAAGTGCTTCACTAGAAAAAGAGTTAAGAAGACATAGGCTGGAGGAAGTAGATGTTCGGAGGGAGGATGACCTGGCAGTTTTGAATAAACTGAAGGTCGATAAGTCCCCTGGGCCTGATGAAATGTATCCTAGGATTCTGTGGGAGGCAAGGGATGAGATTGCAGAGCCTTTGGCGTTGATCTTTGGGTCCTCGCTGTCCACGGGGATGGTGCCAGAGGACTGGAGAATGGCGAATGTTGTTCCTCTGTTTAAGAAAGGGAATAGAAATGACCCTGGTAATTATAGACCGGTTAGTCTTACTTCGGTGGTTGGTAAATTGATGGAAAGGGTCCTCACAGTTTTTTTTTTTTTTTAACTGGTCGGTGCAACATCGTGGGCCGAAGGGCCTGTTCTGCGCTGTAATGTTCTATGTTCTATGTTCTTAGGGATGGGATTTACGACCATTTAGAAAGATGCGGATTAATCCGAGATAGTCAGCACGGATTCGTGAAGGGCAAGTCGTGCCTCACTAATTTGATAGAATTTTTTGAGGAGGTAACTAAGTGTGTTGATGAAGGTAGGGCAGTTGGTGTCATGTACATGGATTTTAGTAAGGCGTTTGATAAGGTCCCCCATGGTCGGCTTATGATGAAAGTGAGGAGGTGTGGGATAGAGGGAAAGTTGGCCGATTGGATAGGTAACTGGCTGTCTGACCGAAGACAGAGGGTGGTGGTCGATGGAAATTTTTCGGATTGGAGGCAGGTTGCTAGCGGTGTGCCGCAGGGATCAGTGCTTGGTCCTCTGCTCTTTGTGATTTTTATTAATGACTTAGAGGAGGGGGCTGAAGGGTGGATCAGTAAATTTGCTGATGACACCAAGATTGGTGGAGTAGTGGATGAGGTGGAGGGCTGTTGTAGGCTGCAAAGAGACATAGATAGGATGCAAAGCTGGGCTGAAAAATGGCAAATGGAGTTTAACCCTGATAAATGTGAGGTGATTCATTTTGGTAGGACTAATTTAAATGTGGATTACAGGGTCAAAGGTAGGGTTCTGAAGACTGTGGAGGAACAGAGAGATCTTGGGGTCCATATCCACAGATCTCTAAAGGTTGCCAGTCAAGTGGATAGAGCTGTGAAGAAGGCCGATAGTGTGTTAGCTTTTATTAACAGGGGGTTGGAGTTTAAGAGCCGTGGGGTTATGCTGCAACTGTACAGGACCTTGGTGAGACCACATTTGGAATATTGTGTGCAGTTCTGGTCACCTCACTATAAGAAGGATGTGGAAGCGCTGGAAAGAGTGCAGAGGAGATTTACCAGGATGCTGCCTGGTTTGGAGGGTAGGTCATATGAGGAAAGGTTGAGGGAGCTGGGGCTGTTCTCTCTGGAGCGGAGGAGGCTGAGGGGAGACTTAATAGAGGTGTATAAAACGATGAAGGGGATAGATAGAGTGAACGTTCAAAGACTATTTCCTCGGGTGGATGGAGCTATTACAAGGGGGCATAACTATAGGGTTCGTGGTGGGAGATACAGGACGGATATCAGAGGTAGGTTCTTCACGCAGAGAGTGGTTGGGGTGTGGAATGGACTGCCTGCAGTGATAGTGGAGTCAGACACTTTAGAAACATTTAAGCGGTTATTGGATAGGCACATGGAGCACACCAGGATGATAGGGAGTGGGATAGCTTGATCTTGGTTTCAGATAAAGCTCGGCACAACATCGTGGGCCGAAGGGCCTGTTCTGTGCTGTACTGTTCTAATAATTGGTTTAATGGAATATATCTTTTAAAAAAACACAAATTCTTCCAGAATGTTCTCGCTGAAGATGGGTAATCTCTGCCTCGGCTTATCAGCTGCAGAAGCCATCATCTCTACCCTTGTTATCTCAGTACAGCAGCACCCTGAATTTACACCTTGCCTTCAACTCCCCCACCCACCCCTCCCCCCCCCCCCCCCCCCGGAGTTTAACTGTCTGGTCACCCTGCAATACCTGATCCCAAAACAGAAAGGAAGGCATCAGGGCAGCTGAGCCTAACCTCAGGGCTGCAGGAGGCTGGAGGAGGTTAGAGGGATAGGGAGGGTTGTAGGGGGCTGGAGGAGGTTACAGAGATAGGGAGGGGTGTAGGGGGCTGGAGGAGGTTACAGAGATAGGGAGGGGTGTAGGGGCTGGAGGAGGTTACAGAGATAGGGAGGGGTGTAGGGGGCTGGAGGAGGTTACAGAGATAGGGAGGGGTGTAGGGGGCTGGAGGAGGTTACAGAGATAGGGAGGGGTGTAGGGGCTGGAGGAGGTTACAGAGATAGGGAGGGGTGTAGGGGGCTGGAGGAGGTTACAGAGATAGGGAGGGGTGTAGGGGGCTGGAGGAGGTTACAGAGATAGGGATGGGGTGTAGGGGCTGGAGGAGGTTACAGAGATAGGGAGGGGTGTAGGGGGCTGGAGGAGGTTACAGAGATAGGGAGGGGTGTAGGGGGCTGGAGGAGGTTACAGAGATAGGGAGGGGTGTAGGGGGCTGGAGGAGGTTACAGAGATAGGGAGGGGTGTAGGGGGCTGGAGGAGGTTACAGAGATAGGGAGGGGGTGTAGGGGCTGGAGGAGGTTACAGAGGTAGGGAGAGGGTGTAGGGGGCTGGAGGAGGTTACAGAGGTAGGGAGGGGGTGTAGGGGGCTGGAGGAGGTTACAGAGATAGGGAGGGGGTGTAGGGGGCTGGAGGAGGTTACAGAGATAGGGAGGGTTGTTGGGGGCTGGAGGAAGTTACAGAGATAGGGAGGGGTGTAGGGGGCTGGAGGAGGTTAGAGGGATAGGGAAGGTTGTAGGGGGCTGGAGGAGGTTACAGAGATAGGGAGGGGGTGCAGGGGGCTGGAGGAGGTTACAGAGATAGAGAGGGGTGTAGGGGAGCTGGAGGAGGTTACAGAGATAGGGAGGGGTGTCGGGGGCTGGAGGAGGTTACAGAGATAGGGAAGGGTGTAGGGGGCTGGAGGAGGTTACAGAGATAGGGAGGGTTGTAGGGGGCTGGAGGAGGTTACAGAGATAGGGAGGGGTGTAGGGGGCTGGAGGAGGTTACAGAGATAGGGAGGAGTGTAGGGGGCTGGAGGAGGTTAGAGGGATAGGGAAGGTTGTAGGGGGCTGGAGGAGGTTACAGAGATAGGGAGGGGTGTAGGGGGCTGGAGGAGGTTACAGAGATAGAGAGGGGTGTAGGGGGCTGGAGGTGGTTACAGAGATAGGGAGGGGTGTAGGGGCTGGAGGAGGTTACAGAGATAGGGAGGGGGTGTCGGGGCTGGAGGTGGTTACAGAGATAGGGAGGGGTGTAGGGGCTGGAGGAGGTTACAGAGATAGGGAGGGGGTGTCGGGGCTGGAGGAGGTTACAGAAATAGGGAGGGGTGTAGGGGGTTGGAGGAGGTTACAGAGATAGGGAGGGGTGTAGGGGGTTGGAGGAGGTTACAGAGATAGGGAGGGTTGTGGGGGTCTGTTGGAGGTTACAGAGATAGGGCGGGGGTGTAGGGGGGCTGGAGGAGGTTACAGAAATAGGGAGGGGTGTAGGGGGTTGGAGGAGGTTACAGAGATAGGGCGGGGGTGTAGGGGCTGGAGGAGGTTACAGAGATAGGGAGGGTTGTGGGGGTCTGTTGGAGGTTACAGAGATAGGGCGGGGGTGTAGGGGGGCTGGAGGAGGTTACAGAGATAGGGAGGGGTGTAGGGGGCTGGAGGAGGTTACAGAGATAGGGAGGAGTGTGGGAGCTGGAGGAGGTTACAGAGATAGGGAGGGCGTGCAGGGGGCTGGAGGAGGTTACAGAGATAGAGAGGGGTGTCGGGGGCTGGAGGAGGTTACAGAGATAGGGAGGGGTGTAGGGGGGCTGGAGGACGTTACAGAGATAGAGAGGGGGTGTAGGGTCTGGAGGAGGTTACAGAGATAGGGAGGAGTGTGGGAGCTGGAGGAGGTTACAGAGATAGGGAGGAGTGTGGGAGCTGGAGGAGGTTACAGAGATAGGGAGGGGTGTAGGGGCTGGAGGAGGTTACAGAGATAGGGAGGGGATGTAGGGGCTGGAGGAGGTTACAGAGATAGGGAGGGGGTGCAGGGGGCTGGAGGAGTTTACAAAGATAGGGAGGGGTGTAGGGGGGCTGGAGGACGTTACAGAGATAGGGAGGGGGCGTAGGGGCTGGAGGAGGTTACAGAGATAGGGAGGGGTGTAGGGAGCTGGAGGAGGTTACAGAGATAGGGAGGGGTGTAGGGGCTGGAGGAGGTTACAGAGATAGGGAGGGGCGTAGGGGCTGGCGGAGGTTAGAGGGATAGGGAAGGTTGTAGGGGGCTGGAGGAGGTTACAGAGATAGAGAGGGGTGTAGGGGGATGGAGGAGGTTACAGAGATAGGGAGGGGTGTAGGGGCTGGAGGAGGTTACAGAGATAGGGAGGGGGTGTCGGGGCTGGAGGTGGTTACAGAGATAGGGAGGGGTGTAGGGAGCTGGAGGGGGTTACAGAGATAGGGAGGGGGTGTCGGGGCTGGAGGTGGTTACAGAGATAGGGAGGGGTGTAGGGGGCTGGAGGGGGTTACAGAGATAGGGAGGGGGTGTCGGGGCTGGAGGAGGTTACAGAGATAGGGAGGGGTGTAGGGGCTGGAGGAGGTTACAGAGATAGGGAGGGGGTGTAGGGACTGGAGGGGGTTACAGAGACAGGGAGGGGTGTAGGGGCTGGAGGAGGTTACAGAGGTAGGGCGCGGTGTAGGGGCTGGAGGAGGTTACAGAGATAGGGAGGGGTGTAGGGGGTTGGAGGAGGTTACAGAGATAGGGCGGGGGTGTAGGGGCTGGAGGAGGTTACCGAGATAGGGAGGGTTGTGGAGGTCTGTTGGAGATTACAGAGATAGGGAGGGGTGTGGGAGCTGGAGGATGTTACAGAGATAGGGAGGGGCGTAGGGGCTGGAGGAGGTTACTGAGATAGGGAGGGTTGTAGGGGGCTGGAGGAGGTTACAGAGATAGGGAGGGGGTAGGGGCCTGGAGGAGGTTTACCGAGATAGGAAGGGTTGTAGGGCCTGTTGGAAATTACAGAGATAGGGAGGGGCGTAGGGGCTGGAGGTGGTTACAGAGATAGGGAGGGGTGTAGGGGGGGCTGGAGGATGTTACAGAGATAGGAAGGAGCGTAGGGGCTGGAGGAGGTTACAGAGATAGGGAGGGGTGTAGGGGGATGGAGGAGGTTACAGAGATAGGGAGGGGTGTAGGGGGCTCGAGGAGGTTACAGAGATAGGGAGGGGGTGTAGGGTCTGGAGGAGGTTACAGAGAGAGGGAGGGGTGTAGGGGCTGGAGGAGGTTACAGAGATAGGGAGGGGTGTAGGGGCTGGAGGAAGTTACAGAGATAGGGAGGGGGTGTAGGGGCTGGAGGAGGTTACAGAGATAGGGAGGGGGGTAGGGGCCTGAAGGAGGTTACCGAGATAGGGAGGGTTGTAGGGAATGGAGGAGGTTACAGAGATAGGGAGGGTTGTAGGGGCTGGAGGGGGTTACAGAGATAGGGAGGGGGTGTAGGGGGCTGGAGGAGGTTACAGAGATAGGGAGGGGGTGTAGGGGGCTGGAGGAGGTTACAGAGATAGGAAGGAGTGTAGGGGCTGGAGGAGGTTACAGAGATAGGGAGGGGGTGTAGGGGGCTGGAGGAGGTTACAGAGATAGGAAGAGGTGTAGGGGCTGGAGGAGGTTACAGAGATAGGGAGGGGTGTAGGGTCTGGAGGAGGTTACAGAGAGAGGGAGGGGTGTAGGGGCTGGAGGAGGTTACAGAGATAGGGAGGGGGTGTAGGGGGCTCGAGGAGGTTACAGAGATAGGGAGGGGGTGTAGGGGCTGGAGGAGGTTACTGAGATAGGGAGGGGTGTAGGGGCTGGAGGAGGTTACAGAGATAGGAAGAGGTGTAGGGGCTGGAGGAGGTTTTAGAGATAGGGAGGGGTGTAGGGGGGCTGGAGGAGGTTACAGAGATAGGGAGGGGTGTAGGGGCTGGAGGTGGTTACAGAGATAGGGAGGGGGTGTAGGGGGTTGGAGGAGGTTACAGAGATAGGGAGGGGTGTAGGCGGTTGGAGGAGGTTACAGAGATAGGGAGGGGTGTGGGGGTCTGTTGGAGGTCACAGAGATAGGGAGGGGTGTCGGGGCTGGAGGAGGTTACAGAGATAGGGAGGGGTGTAGGGGCTGGAGGAGGTTACAGAGATAGGAAGGGGTGTAGGGGCTGGAGGAGGTTACAGAGATAGGGAGGGGTGTAGGGGCTGGAGGAAGTTACAGAGATAGTGAGGGGGTGTAGGGGCTGGAGGAGGTTACAGAGATAGGGAGGGGGGTAGGGGCCTGGAGGAGGTTTCCGATATAGGGAGGGTTGTAGGGAATGGAGGAGGTTACAGAGATAGGGAGGGTTGTAGGGCCTGTTGGAAATTACAGAGATAGGGAGGGGGTGTAGGGGCTGGAGGGGGTTACAGAGATAGGGAGGGGGTGTAGGGGGCTGGAGGAGGTTACAGAGATAGGAAGGGGTGTAGGGGCTGGAGGAGGTTACAGAGATAGGGAGGGGGTGTAGGGGGCTGGAGGAGGTTACAGAGATAGGGAGGGATGTAGGGGCTGGAGGAGGTTACAGAGATAGGGAAGGGTGTAGGGGGTTGGAGGAGGTTACAGAGATAGGGAGGGGTGCCGGGGCTGGAGGAGGTTACAGAGATAGGGAGGGGTTGTAGGCGCTGGAGGAGGTTACAGAGATAGGGAGGGGTGTAGGGGGCTGGAGGCGGTTACAGAGATAGGGAGGGGTGTAGGGGCTGGAGGAGGTTACAGAGGTAGGGAGGGGGTGTAGGGGCTGGAGGAGGTTACAGAGATAGGAAGGGGGTGTTGAGGCTGGAGGAGGTTACAGAGGTAGGGAGGGGGTGTAGGGGCTGGAGGAGGTTACAGAGATAGGGAGGGGGTGTAGGGGCTGGAGGAGGTTATAGAGATAGGGAGGGGGTGTAGGGGCTGGAGGAGGTTACAGAGATAGGGAGGGGTTGTAGGGGCTGGAGGAGGTTACAGAGATAGGGAGGGGTTGTAGGGGCTGGAGGAGGTTACAGAGATAGGGAGGGATTGTCGGGGCTGGAGGAGGTTACAGAGATAGGGAGGGGTTGTAGGGGCTGGAGGAGGTTACAGAGATAGGGAGGGGTTGTAGGGGCTGGAGGAGGTTACAGAGATAGGGAGGGGGAGATTGGGAGCCTGTAAAGGGTGTTGATGTGGAGGGACATGGCAGCTTGTTTTGTGAGTGATTGGGGAGTAACTCTGCGAGTGTGAGTGTGTGGATGAGTGAGGGTGTGAGTGTGTGAGTGTGTGGATGAGTGAGGGTGTGAGTGTGTGTGAGTGTGAGTGAGGGTGTGAGTGTGAAATGCCCAGTGCCCTGATACAATCAGTTTCGTTTGAGCAATGTCTGGGAGGAGCTGTTTTTGAGCTGGAAGGGGAGGAGACTGCCTGTCACCCGCTCTGGGGAACTCAGCCTCTGAGTATAAAAGGCAGCCCACACACAGAGGGAGAAACCCAGACACCGGCAACTGGCTACTCAAGACATGGGGCCCGCCTGCTCAGGAATCAGCAAGCTGGACTAGAACTCAGCACTGCACTGGATCCCAGTCAGAGGGAACTCAGCACTGCACTGGATCCCAGTCAGAGGGGAATCAGCACTGCACTGGATCCCAGTCAGAGGGAACTCAGCATTGCACTGGATCCCAGTCAGAGGGGAATCAGCACTGCAGCGGATCCCAGTCAGAGGGAAATCAGCACTGCACTGGATCCCAGTGAGAGGGAAGTCAGCACTGCACTAGATCCCAGTGAGAGGGAAGTCAGCACTGCATTGTGCACTGGATCCCAGTCAGAGGGAAATCAGCACTGCACTGGATCCCAGTGAGAGGGAAGTCAGCACTGCACTAGATCCCAGTGAGAGGGAAGTCAGCACTGCATTGTGCACTGGATCCCAGTCAGAGGGGAATCAGCACTGCACTGGATCCCAGTCAGAG
This sequence comes from Mustelus asterias, assembly GCF_964213995.1. Taxonomy (NCBI): domain Eukaryota; kingdom Metazoa; phylum Chordata; class Chondrichthyes; order Carcharhiniformes; family Triakidae; genus Mustelus; species Mustelus asterias. The sequence continues at coordinate 18,755 of NW_027592764.1, forward strand.
GGAAGTCAGCACTGCATTGTGCACTGGATCACAGTGAGAGGGAAGTCAGCACTGTGCACTGGATCACAGTGAAAGGAAAATCAGCACTGTGCACTGGATCCCAGTGAGAGGGAACTCAGCACTGCACTGTGCACTGGATCACAGTGAAAGGAAAATCAGCACTGTGCACTGGATCCCAGTGAAAGGAAAATCAGCACTGTGCACTGGATCACAGTGAGAGGGAAATCAGTACAGCACTTTTTGCACTGGATCCCAGTGAGGGGAAGTCAGCACTGCACTTTTTGCACTGGATCCCAGTGAGGGGAAATCAGTACAACACTGTCTGCACTGGATCCAGTGAGTGGAAATCAGTACAAATTGTGGAACGATTGAGGATCTGGGAAATACAGAGAGTCGCGCGTTTCACCTGAGACAGGTGAGTGAGGGGGCAAATCAGTCAGGAACTGGGCGGCACAGCGGGTTAGCACTGCTGCCTCACAGCGCCAGGGACCCGGGTTCAATTCCCGGCCTCGGGTCACTGTCTGTGTGGAGTTTGCACATTCTCCCCGTGTCTGCGTGGGTTTCCTCCCACAGTCCAAAGATGTGCGGGTTAGGTGGATTGGCCGTGCTAAATTGCCCCTAGTGTCAGGGGGACTTGCGGGGTAAATATGTGGTGTTACGGGGATAGGGCCTGGGTGGGATTGTTGTCAGTGCAGACTCGATGGGCCGAATGGCCTCCTTCTGCACTGTAGAGGTTCTATGATTCTAGCAAAGGAGCGGGGGTGAACGTGGGGAGAGAGGGAGGGGGAGAGAGAGGGAAGGGGTGCAAGAGGGAGGGAAGGGAGAGAAGAAGTGAGGGTTATAGAATGAGGGGGACATAAAGGGAGGGGATTAGACAGATAGGGGAGATAGAGGGAGGGGATAGAGGGTGATAGGGGAGGGAGAGAAGGAGACAGAGAGAGGCAGGGGGAGAGGAGGACAGAGAAAAAGTGGGAGACAGAGAGACAGAGACAGACAGAGAGAGAGACAGAGAGAGGCAGAGAGAGAGAGAGACAGAGAGGCAGAGAGACAGACAGAGTGACAAACAGAGAGGCAGATAGACGGAGTGACAGATAGAGAGAGAGACAGACAGACAGAGAGAGAGACAGAGAGAGAGGCAGAGAGACAGAGAGAGAGGCAGAGAGAGAGAGACAGACAGAGAGAGAGACAGACAGACAGAGAGAGAGGCAGAGAGAGAGGCAGATAGAGAGAGACAGACAGAGTGACAGACAGAGAGGCAGATAGACGGAGTGACAGACAGAAAGAGAGGCAGGGAGAGAGTGAGACAGAGAAGGAAAGAGGAAACGAGATGGACGGAAGGGGGGAGATGGAGGAGGGAGTAGAGAGAGAGGTGGAGAGGGAAGTGGAGAATGGGAGAGAGAGAGAGAGAGAAAGGGTGAGGGACAGAGAGGGGGATGGGAGAGAGGTTAAAGGGGAAGAGGGTGGGAGAGAAAGTGCCGGGGTTGGTGGGGGGGGTAGAGCACTGGGGGTGATAGAGGGGCTAACAGAACATTGCGCAGCTTTGGAACAGGGGACTGTGTGAAGGAGGTGGATTTCTCTGCCTGTGTTCAGTCACTGATTCACCCAGTCTCCCAGCTTCCTGTTCAGTCACTGGGTCTCCATTCCCTCTCCCTCTCGGACAGGATTCCCTCAGTTCCACATTACTCCCCCTTTCCACATCAATCTAACGCTCCGGACGGCCCAGTGTCTGAAAGGGACTTCTCTCCCAGGATGACAGCTTCCAGCTAACAATCGTGACTGCAACTGAACAGAAACCACAACCTTTGCCTTTCTCTCTCTCTCCCTCTTTCTCTCTCTGTCCATCTGTCTCTCTCTCTCCCTCAGCGCCCTTCTCTGTTTCTCTGCCTCAACTGTGCTGTCTCTGTTACTCTCTCCCTCTCTGTCACACTCTCTGTATCACCGTCATTCTCTCTGTCACATTCTGTCTCTCTCACACACTGTCTCTCCATCACACTCTGTCCCTCTCTCTCACACGCTCTGTCTCTCTCACACGCTCTGTCTCTCTCACACACTCTGTCTCTCTGTCACACTCTGTCTCTCTCTCTGTCACACTCTGTCTCACACACACTCTGTCTCTCTCTCTCTCTTTGTTGCACTCTCTCTCTCACACACACTATCTCTCTCTCTCTGTCACACTCTGTCACATTGTCTCTCTCACATTCTCGTTCTGTCACACTCTCTGTCTCTGTCACACTCTCTCTCTGTCACACTCTCTGTCTCTCTGTCACACTCTCTGTCTCTCTGTCACACTCTCTCTCTGTCACACTCTCTGTCTCTCTGTCACACTCTCTGTCTCTCTGTCACACTCTCTGTCTCTCTCTCACTCTGTCTCTCTGTTGCACACTCTCTCTCTCTCTCCCATGCTCTCTCTCTCACTCTCTGTCTCTCTGTCACACTCTGTCTCACTCTGTTGCACTCTCTCACACACTCTGTCTCTCTCACTCTCTGTCTCTCTGTCACACCCTCTGTCTCTCTGTCTCACTCTGTTGCACTCTCTCACACACTCTGTCTCTCTCACTCTTTCTCTGTCTCTCTCTCTCACTCTCTGTCTCTCTGTCACACTCTCTGTCTCACTCTGTTGCACTCTCTCACACACTCTGTCTCTCTCACTCTTTCTCTGTCTCTCTCTCTCTCTCACTCTCTGTCACACTCTCTGTCTCTCTCTCACTCTGTCTCTCTGTTGCACACTCTCTCTCTCCCATGCTCTCTCTCTCTCACTCTCTGTCTCTCTGTCACACTCTCTGTCTCACTCTGTTGCACTCTCTCACACACTCTGTCTCTCTCTCTCTTTCTCTGTCACACTCTCTGTCTCTCTGTCACACTCTCTCTCTCTGTCACACTCTGTCTCTCTCTCACTCTGTCTCTCTGTTGCACACTCTCTCTCTCTCTCTCCCATGCTCTCTCTCTCTCACTCTCTGTCTCTCTGTCACACTCTCTGTCTCACTCTGTTGCACTCTCTCACACACTCTGACTGTCTCACTCTTTCTCTGTCTCTCTCTCTCTCTGTCTCTCTGTCACACTCTCTGTCTCACTCTGTTGCACTCTCTCACACTCTGTCTCTCTCACTCTTTCTCTGTCTCTCTCTCTCTCACTCTCTGTCTCTCTGTCTCTCTCTCTCTCACTCTCTGTCTCACTCTGTTGCACTCTCTCACACACTCTGTCTCTCTCACTCTTTCTCTCTCTCTCTCTCTCTCACTCTCTGTCTTTCTCCCCTTCAAGACGCTCCTCAAATCCGACCTCTTTGACTGAGCTGTTGGTGGCCTGTGCGGAATGTGACTCGGGGGGGGTCAGGATGTGGGCGACACCCTCTGGGCCAGACATGTATTACCTGCCCCTAATTGCCCCTTGAGAAGGTGGTGGATGAGCCGCCATCTTGAACCCATCCCATTGAGATGTAGGTGCACCCACAGTGCTGTTAGGGAGGATTTTGACTCACTCTCTTCAGCCCTGGGAGGTTTTGATTACCGTACAGACGGTGTATAATAAATGCCACCTATTAATTATTTTGTGTGTGTGTTCTGATGATAGGATTGCCGGACAAGTGTCGGGAGCAGGAATACATGGCAGGACACAGCGGAGGGGCCGTTATTCCGTACCCGGCCGCGGATCGGGCCCGGGTGGGTTCGCTGGTGAGGGTCTCGCTGACCAAAGGTCACTCGCTGGACCGGCTGCGCAGGAAGAAGGACGGCGAGCGATTGTTACGGACACTCAAGCACCTGATCAAGAAGGAACGGGCCGGCCTGGTACAGAAGCCCACCCTGACGGCCAGGGTCGGAGTTCACCCTCGCTCGGGCCTAGCCAGCTCGGACCGCTGCGCCCCCGACCCCCTGGGGCAGGCCTCGCTGCCCCCGGACTGGGACTTCCCGTCCGCCCAGGGGGTGGAGACGGAGCTGCGGGAGGCGGAGTGCCGGGGTCGGAGTGGGCCCCTGGCCTGCGAGGCTCCCGACGCCGGCCAGGAGGACATGAGCCTGGACCGTCTGCTGGACGTCCTGACCCAGCTGCAGTACCACACCCGGCAGGGCGAGGGGGTGCCGGTCTGCTCCCAGTTCCTGCTGGGCTCCTGCCCCAGGGGCGACTGCTGCCCGGAGCACCACACTGCCCTGCCCTACCACTGGCAACTGAGGCGGGCCTCCAGCCTGGGCTGGGAGAGCGTGCAGGAAGACTCGCAGGAGACCCTCGAGAGGCTGTACTGCGACCCCGACAAAGAGAAGATAACACTCCGCTACAGGTGGGTCCCCCCCTCCTCCGGCCGAGGAGGCCCTTCAGCCCATCGCCTCAATGCCGCCTCTCCGCAAGAGTAACTCACAACTCAGCTCGGCCCACCGTGCACCAACCCCCTCCCTCACCCCCTCCCCCACACAGCCCACCGAGTCACCCTCTCGGTTAATAACCCCATTCAGAGAATCATCAAATCCCTCCAGTGCAGAAGGAGGCCATTCGGCCCATTGAGCCAGCGCCAACCACAATCCCACCCAGACCCTATCCCTGCAATCCCATGTATTTACCCCAGCTGGTCCCCTTGGCACTAAGGGGCAATTTAGCACGGCCAATCCACCCTAACCTGCACATCTTTGGGCACTAAGGGGCAATTTAGCATGGCCAATCCACCTAACCTACACATCTTTGGACACTAAGGGGCAATTTAGCACGGCCAATCCACCTAACCTACACATCTTTGGGCACTAAGGGGCAATTTAGCACGGCCAATCCACCTAACCTACACATCTTTGGACACTAAGGGGCAATTTAGCATGGCCAATCCACCTAATCCGCACATCTTTGGACACTAAGGGGCAATGTAACATGGCCAATCCACCTAGCCTGCACATCTTTGGACACTAAGGGGCAATTTAGCATGGCCAATCCACCTAACCTACACATCGCTGTTGTAACCCCACTGTTCAAGAAGGGAACAAGAAAAAAGATGGAAAATTATAGGCCAATTAGCCTAACCTCAGTTGTTGGCAAAATTCTAGAATCCATCATTAAGGATGAGATTTCTAAATTCTTGGAAGTGCAGGGTCGGATTAAGACAAGTCAGCATGGATTTAGTAAGGGGAGGTCGTGCCTGACAAACCTGTTAGAGTTCTTTGAAGAGATAACAAATAGGTTAGACCAAGGAGAGCCAATGGATGTTATCTATCTTGACTTCCAAAAGGCCTTTGACAAGGTGCCTCACGGGAGACTGCTGAGTAAAATAAGGGCCCATGGTATTCGAGGCAAGGTACTAACATGGATTGACGATTGGCTGTCAGACAGAAGGCAGAGAGTTGGGATAAAAGGTTCTTTCTCAGAATGGCAACCGGTGACAAGTGGTGTCCCGCAGGGTTCAGTGTTGGGGCCACAGCTGTTCTCTTTATATATTAACGATCTAGATGACGGGACTGGGAGCATTCTGGCCAAGTTTGCCGATGATACAAAGATAGGTGGAGGGGCAGGTAGTATTGAGGAGGTGGGGAGGCTGCAGAAAGATTTAGACAGTTTAGGAGAGTGGTCCAAGAAGTGGCTGATGAAATTCAACGTGGGCAAGTGCGAGGTCGTACACTTTGGAAAAAAGAATAGAGGCATGGACTATTTTCTAAACGGTGACAAAATTCATAATGCTAAAGTGCAAAGGGACTTGGGAGTCCTAGTCCAGGATTCTCTAAAGGTAAACTTGCAGGTTGAGTCCGTAATTAAGAAAGCAAATGTAATGTTGTCATTTATCTCAAGAGGCTTGGAATACAAAAGCAGGGATGTACTTCTGAGGCTTTATAAAGCACTGGTTAGGCCCCATTTGGAGTACTGTGAGCAATTTTGGGCCCCACACCTCAGGAAGGACATACTGGCACTGGAGCGGGTCCAGCGGAGATTCACACGGATGATCCCAGGAATGGTAGGCCTGACATACGATGAACGTCTGAGGATCGTGGGATTATATTCATTGGAGTTTAGGAGGTTGAGGGGAGATCTGATAGAAACTTACAAGATAATGAACGGCTTAGATAGGATGGACGTAGGGAAGTTGTTTCCATTAACAGGGGAGACTAGGACGCGGGGGCACAGCCTTAGAATAAAAGGGAGTCACTTTAGAACAGAGATGAGGAGAAATTTCTTCAGCCAGAGAGTGGTGGGTCTGTGGAATTCATTGCCACAGAGGGCTGTGGAGGCCGAGACGTTGAGCGTCTTCAAGACAGAAATTGATAAATTCTTGATTTCTCGAGGAATTAAGGGCTATGGGGAGAGAGCGGGTAAATGGAGTTGAAATCAATCATGATTGAATGGTGGAGTGGACTCGATGGGCCGAATGGCCTTACTTCCGCTCCTATGTCTTATGGTCTTATCTTTGGACACTAAGGGGCAATTTAGCATGGCCAATCCACCTAACCTGCACATCTTTGGACACTAAGGGGCAATTTAGCATGGCCAATCCACCTAACCTACACATCTTTGGACACTAAGGGGCAATTTAGCATGGCCAATCCACCTAACCTGCACATCTTTGGACACTAAGGGGCAATTTAGCACAGCCAATCCACCTAACCTACACATCTTTGGAGTGTGGGAGGAAACCGGAGCACCCGGAGGAAACCCACGCAGACACGGGGAGAACGTGCAGACTCCACACAGACAGTGACCCGAGCCGGGAATCGAACCCTGGTACCTGGGTGCTGTGAGGCAGCAGTGCTAACCCACTGTGCCACCGAGCCGCCCCCTCGGGTTGTAGCCACACTCTGGGGCAGTGCTTTCCTGACCCCCAGCCCGCTCACTGCTGTGTGGAAACATTTCTCCCTCTGTCACCATTGCTTCTTTCACCAATACTCTGAACTCTGTGTCCCCTCCGACCCATCCACCAGCGGCGGAGCAGTTTCCCCCTGTCCGCTCCGTCCTGGCCGCCTCGTGATTTTGAACACCAGCGATCAAATCTCCTCTCGGCTTTCTCTCCCCCATTCCTGCAAATGGTGAGTGTGTGTGTGTGCATGTGTGTTTCTGCGTGCATGTGTGTCTGTGTTCATCTGTGTGCGTGTGTGTGCGTGTGTGTCTGTGCGAGTCTGTGTGTGAATGTGCAGATGTGTGTGTCTGTGTGAGTGTGTGCGTGTGTGTTACGGAGGCCTGTCCAGGAGCACTGAGGCCTGTCCAGGGTTACAGAAGCCTGTCCAGGGTTATGGAGGCCTGTCCAGGGCTATAGAGGCCTGTCCAGGGTTATGGAGGCCTGTCCAGGGTTACAGAAGCCTGTCCAGGGTTATGGAGACCTGTTCAGGGTTATGGAGGCCTGTGCAGGGTTAAGGAGGCCTGTGCAGGGTTAAGGAGGCCTGTGCAGGGTTACAGACGCCTGTTCAGGGTTATGGAGGCCTGTCCAGGGCTATAGAGGCCTGTCCAGGGTTATGGAGGCCTGTGCAGGGTTACAGAGGCCTGTTCAAGGTTACAAAGGCCTGTTCAGGGTTACAGAGGCTTGTTTACAGTCACAGAGGCCTGTCCAGTGCCATGGAGGCCTGTCCAGGGTAACGGAGGCCTGTTTACAGTCACAGAGGCCTGCTCAGGGTTACAGGGGCCTGTTTAGAGTTACAGAGGTCTGTCCAGGGTTACAGAGGCCTGACCAGGGTTACAGAGGCCTGCCCAGGGTTACAGAGGCCTGTCCAGGGTTACAGAGGCCTGTCCAGGGTTACAGAGGCCTGTCCAGGGTTACAGAGGCCTGTTCAGGGTTACAGAGGCTTGTTTAGAGTCACAGAGGCCTGCTCAGGGTTACAGGGACCTGTTTAGAGTCACAGAGGTCTGTCCAGGGTTACAGAGGCCTGTCCAGGGTTACAGGGACCTGTTTAGAGTCACAGAGGTCTGTCCAGGGTTACAGAGGCCTGTCCAGGGTTACAGGGACCTGTTTAGAGTCACAGAGGTCTGTCCAGGGTTACAGAGGCCTGTCCAGGGTTACAGGGACCTGTTTAGAGTCACAGAGGTCTGTCCAGGGTTACAAAGCCCTGGCCAGGGTTACAGAGGCCTGTCCATAGTCATGGAGGCCAGTTCAGGGTTGCGGAGACCTGTCCAGGGTTGCGGAGACCTGTCCAGGGTTACAGAGGTCTGTCCAGGGTTACAGAGGCCTGACCAGGGTTACAGAGGCCTGACCAGGGTTACAGAGGCTTGTTTAGAGTCACAGAGGTCTGTCCAGGGTTACAGAGGTCTGTCCAGGGTTGCGGAGGCCTGTCCAGGGTTGCGGAAGCCTGTCCAGGGTTACAGAGGCCTGCGCAGAGTCACGGAGGCCTGTCCAGGGTTACGGAGGCCTGCGCAGAGTCACGGAGGCCTGTCCAGGGTTACGGAGGCCTGTTCAGGGTTACGGAGGCCTGTCCAGGGTTACAGAGGCCTGTCCAGGGTTACAGAGGCCTGCGCAGAGTCACGGAGGCCTGTTCAGGGTTATATGGGCTATCCAGGGTTACAGAAGCCTGCCCAGAGTCACAGAGGCCTGTCCAGGGTTACAGAGGCCTGTCCAGGGTTACAGAGGCCTGTCCAGGGTTACAGAGGCCTGTCCAGGGTTACAGAGGCCTGTCCAGGATTACGGAGGCCTGTCCAGGGTTACAGAGGCCTGCCCAGAGTCACAGAGGCCTGTCCAGGGTCACAGAGGCCTGCCCAGAGTCACAGAGGCCTTCTAGTTCTTTGTGACACGGCTGCCAGTGGCCTCCAGCTGAACGGTTTCTTTGCTTTCCCCATCAGAGACCGGAGTTTTACCGCAGACTTTGACAGGCTGACCATTCAGGACGAGACATTCGATAGGCTGAGGCGGCTAAGCACCTCGGACGTTGACCCCTGTGACATCTTCCGCACGGCCTGGAAATACTACTGGAGGGACACGTTCGAGTGGAAAGAATATTCCCAGGTAGGAGTTCAGCATCGTCACGGGGACTGAGAGGCACTCTCAACTCGGAGAGAGTGACACAGGGAACTAGCCGATCCTTGGAGCACAACAGACTCAGGAGAGAAGCTGTTCAACATCGCGAGGGAGGGTGTGGATGGAGTGAATGAGGAGAAAGTGTTTCCCAGGGACAGGAGGGTGACTAACCAGAAGGGACACAGATTGAATTTGATTAATTATTGATCGGCACGGTTTATTGGGTGGCACGGTAGCACAGTGGTTAGCACTGCTGCTTCACAGCGCCAGGGTCCCGGGTTCGATTCCCGGCTCGGGTCACTGTCTGTGTGGAGTCTGCACATTCTCCTCGTGTCTGCGTGGGTTTCCTCCGGGTGCTCCGGTTTCCTCCCACAGTCCAAAGATGTGCGGGTTAGGTTGATTGGCCAGGTTAAAAATTAGTATCCTGAGATGCGTAGGTGAGGGGGATTAGCGGGTAAATATGTGGGGGTAGGGCCTAGGTGGGATTGTGGTCGGTGCAGACTCGATGGGCCGAATGGCCTCTTTCTGCACTATAGGGTTTCTATGATTGTCACATATATTGGGACACAGTGAAAAGTATTGTTTCTTGAGCGCTGTACAGACAAAGCATACTGTTCATAGAGTACATAGGGGAGAAGGAAATGAGAGAGTGCAGAATGTAGTGTTACAGTCATAGCTAGGGTGTAGAGAAAGATCAACTTAATGCGAGGTCGGTCCATTCAAAACTCTGACAGCAGCAGGGAAGAAGCTGTTCTTGAGTCGGTCGGTACATGACCTCAGACTTTTGTATCTTTTTCCCCGACGGAAGAAGGTGGAAGAGAGAATGTCCGGGGTGCGTGGGGGTCCTTGATTATGCCGGCTGCTTTTCCCCGAGGCAGCGGGAAGTGTAGACAGAGTCAATGGATGGGAGGCTGGTTTGAGTGATGGATTGGGCTACATTCACAACCCTTTGTAGTTCCTTGCGGTCTTGGGCAGAGCAGGAGCCAAACAGAGAAACATAGAAACTAGAAGCAGGAGGAGACCATTCGGCCCCTGGAGCCTGCTCCGCTATTCATTCTGATCATGGCTGATCATCAAATTCAATATCCTGATCCCCTCCTTCCCCCCCATATCCCTCGATCCCTTTAGCCCCAAGAACTATATCTAATTTCTTCTTGAAATCACACAACGTTTTGGCCTCAACTACTTTCTGTGGGAGTGAATTCCACACATTCACCACCCTCTGGGTGAAGAAATTTCTCCTCCCCTCAGTTCTAAAAGGTTTACCCCTTATCCTCAAACTGTGACCCCCTAGTTCTGGACTCCCCCACCATTGGGAACATTCTGTCTGAATCTACCCTGTCTAACCCTGTTAGAATTTTATAAGTTTCTATGAGATCCCCTCTCACTCTTCTAAACTCCAGTGAATATAATCCCAACCAAGCTGTGATACATCCGGAAAGAATGCTTTCTATGGTGCACCCGTAGAAGTTGGTGAGAGTCATAGCGGACATGCCAAATTTCCTTAGTTGATGAGGAAGTCTGTAGAGACGCAATAAGGAGTTGGGATTTAGGAGAACGATTGTGTTTTCCATGTTCATCCTCGAGAGATCTTGCATTGTTTTTCGAGTGGTCTTGGGGCGGCTCGGTGGCACAGCGGGTTAGCGCTGCTGCCTCACAGCGCCAGGGACCCGGGTTCAATTCCCGGCTCGGGTCACTGTCTGTGCGGAGTCTGCACGTTCTCCCCGTGTCTGCGCGGGTTTCCTCCGGGTGCTCCAGTTTCCTCTTTCACTCCAAAGGATTGGTTAGGTGGATTGGCCATGCTAAATTGCCCCTTAGTGTCCAAAGATGTGTGGGTTAGGTGGATTGGCCATGCTAAATTGCCCCTTAGTGTCCAAAGATGTGCAGGTTAGGTGGATTGGCCATGCTAAATTGTCCCTTAGTGTCCAAAGATGTGCAGGTTAGGTGGATTGGCTATGCTAAATTGTCCCTTAGTGTCCAAAGATGTGCAGGTTAGGTGGATTGGCCGTGCTAAATTGTCCCTTAGTGTCCAAAGATCATCATAGAAATCATAGAAACCCTACAGTGCAGAAGGAGGCCATTTGGCCCATCGAGTCTGCACCGACCACAATCCCACCCAGGCCCTACCCCCACATATTTTACCCGCTAATCCCTCTAACCTACACATCCCAGGACTCCAAGGGGCAATTTTTTAAACCTGGCCAATCAACCTAACCCGCACATCTTTGGACTGTGGGAGGAAACCGGAGCACCCGGAGGAAACTCACGCAGACATGAGGAGAATGTGCAAACTCCACACAGACAGTGACCCGAGCCGGGAATCGAACTCGGGTCCCTGGAGCTGTGAAGCAGCAGTGCTAACCACTGTGCCACCCATCATGTGTGGGTTAGGTGGATTGGCTATGCTAAATTGTCCCTTAGTTTCCAAAGATGTGCAGGTTAGGGGGATTGGCCATGCTAAATTGTCCCTTAGTGTCCAAAGATGTGCAGGTTAGGGGGATTGGCCATGCTAAATTGTCCCTTAGTGTCCAAAGGTGTGTGGGTTAGGTGGATTGGCTATGCTAAATTGCCCCTTAGTGTCCAAAGATGTGTGGGTTAGGTGGATTGGCTATGCTAAATTGCCCCTTAGTGTCCAAAGATGTGCGGGTTAGGTGGATTGGCCATGCTAAATTGTCCCTTAGTGTCCAAAGATGTGCAGGTTAGGTGGATTGGCCATGCTAAATTGTCCCTTAGTGTCCAAAGATGTGCAGGTTAGGTGGATTGGCCATGCTAAATTGCCCCTTAGTGTCCAAAGATGTGCAGGTTAGGGGGATTGGCCATGCTAAATTGCCCCTTAGTGTCCAAAGATGTGCAGGTTAGGGGGATTCGCCATGCTAAATTGCCCCTTAGTGTCCAAAGATGTGCAGGTTAGGTGGATTGGCCGTGCTAAATTGCCCCTTAGTATCCAAAGATGTGCAGGTTAGATGGATTGGCCATGCTAAATTGCTCCTTAGTGTCCAAAGATGTGCAGGTTAGGTAGATTGGCCATGCTAAATTGCCCCTTAGTGTCCAAAGATGTGCAGGTTAGGTGGATTGGCCGTGCTAAATTGTCCCTTAGTGTCCAAAGATGTGCAGGTTAGGTGGATTGGCCATGCTAAATTGTCCCTTAGTGTCCAAAGATGTGCAGGTTAGGTGGATTGGCCATGCTAAATTGTCCCTTAGTGTCCAAAGATGTGCAGGTTAGGGGGATTCGCCATGCTAAAGTGCCCCTTAGTGTCGGGGGGGGGGAGATTAGCAGGGTAAATAGGTGGGGTTATGGCAATACGGCCAGGGTGGGACTGTAGTCGGTGCAGACTCGATGGGCCGAATGGCCTCCTTCTGCACTGTCGGGATTCCCTCCCTCCGAATGTCTGAGTTTCTGAACCTTTATCTTGCAGTCGATCTCACAGTATTTTGTCGAGGCTTTGCAACAAGGCTTCGGCGTGAGATACTTCATGATCAGCCAGAGTCAGAGATACAAGGTGGACCTCAACGCGAGATACCAGCAGAACATCACGTCCGGGACAAAGAGAACCATCCGGAAACGACCGCTGTTCCAATCCATCGTCACCCTCCTACCCTACCTCAAGTGAGTGCTTTGTGAGTGGAGGTGGTCAGGGTTGGCCCTCACTTGCCCGAGTTCCGTTTACTGAGGCTCACACTGCCCTCTGACATGGTGTAGCAGGGTACACGTCTGTGCCACGCATTGACAGAGACAGCGCTGTGGGTGTACCCTACACCAGCCCGACTGAAGCGGCTTCCAGAAGGCGGTCCACCACCACCTTCTAAAGGGGCAATTAGGGATGGTACAGTAAATACAGGGCACAGCCACCGGCGCCCATATCCCCTCGAAATAATCTCAAACAAGGAAAACCCAACTGGGAATTTAGGAGAAACTTCTTTACCCAGAGATGGAGAATGTGGGACTCGCTCCCACGGGGAGTGGGGGAGAATGTGGGACTCGCTCCCACGGGGAGTGGGGGAGAATGTGGGACTCGCTGCCACGGGGAGTGGGGGAGAATGTGGGACTCGCTGCCACGGGGAGTGGGGGAGAATGTGGGACTCACTCACATGGGGGTGAATGTGGGACTCGCTCCCACGGGGGGTGAGGGAGAATGTGGGACTCGCTTCCACGGTGGGTGGGGAGAATGTGGGACTCGCCCCTGCGGGGAGTGGGGGAGAATGTGGGACTCGCTGCCACGGGGAGTGGGGGAGAATGTGGGACTCGCTGCCACGGGGAGTGGGGGAGAATGTGGGACTCGCTCCCACGGGGGAGTGGGGGAGAATGTGGGACTCACTCCCACGGGGGGTGGGGAGAATGTGGGACTCGCTTCCATGGGGAGTGGGGGTGAATGTGGGACTCGCTCGCACGGGGAGTAGGGGAAAATGTGGGACTCGCTCCCACGGGGAGTGGGGAGAATGTGGGACTCGCTCCCACGGGGGGAGTGGGGGAGAATGTGGGACTCGCTCCCACGGGGGGAGTGGGGGAGAATGTGGGACTCGCTCCCACGGGGAATGGAGGTGAATGTGGGACTCGCTCCCATGGGGAGTGGGGGAGAATGTGGGACTCGCTCCCACGGTGGGAGTGGGGGAGAATGTGGGACTCGCTCCCACGGGGGGGAGTGGGGGAGAATGTGGGACTCGCTCCCACGGGGGGAGTGGGGGAGAATGTGGGACTCGCTCCCACGGGGGGAGTGGGGGAGAATGTGGGACTCGCTCCCACGGGGGGAGTGGGGGAGAATGTGGGACTCGCTCCCATGGGGAGTGGGGGAGAATGTGGGACTCGCTCCCACGGGCAGTGGAGGTGAATGTGGGACTCACTCGCACGGGGGGAGTGGGGGAGAATGTGGGACTCACTCCCATGGGGAGTGGAGGTGAATGTGGGACTCACTCGCACGGGGAGTGGGGGTGAATGTGGGGCTCGCTCCCACAGGGAGTAGGGGAGAATGTAGGACTCGCTCCCACGGGGAGAATGTGGGACTTGTTCCCAATGGGAGCCGGGGAGAACGTGGAACTCACGTTGGTCTCAGTAATATCCGCAACGAATTGTAAAAACCAGTGTCCCCTTAGGGAAGGGAATCTGTCGCCCTTACCCGGTCTGGCCTACACGTGACTCCAGAACCACAGCAATGTGGTTGACTCCCAACTACCGCCCTGAAATGGCCCAGCGAGACACTTAGTTCAAGGGACAGTTGGAGATGGGCAATAAATTTGCCCAAATTGGATGTGTTTGAAGTCTGTAGTGTGTGGGTGTTGGGTGGTAAATTCGCAGTGAGATGGATGGTCTTGGAGCCGATGCTTATGTGGGAGTAAGTGTGTGATTTGGGATTCCAGCGGGAATTGCGAGCTTGCCTTTGACCTTCCTCAAGCACCGCACTAACTAACGCGAACCCCTGTGTCTTCAGAACCTTCTCAGGGTCTTCGGAAATCAACCCCTCGCCCTCCAATGCCACCCCTCCAGCTGCTGCAGAACCGGCTTCTCCCGACTGTGACCGGATCTACCCGGAGACCTGGATCCCCATGGACCCTAACGTGGACTTTGTCAAGGTGCCCATGTCAGTGGAAGACAAGGCGTACAGAGTTGTGTACAACCTCTTCCACAAGACGATGCTGGAATCAAAATTCATCATCCTCAGTATACTGCGGGTGCAGAACCATTTCCTCTGGGACAAGTATACCAGGTAAATAGACCTTATTTCCAAATCCCTCGAGAGCCTCACCTTCCCCACCCCCCCTTCCCTATCTCCACATTCTCCCCACTCCCCGTGGGAGCGAGTCCCACATTCTCCCCACTCCCCGTGGAAGCGAGTCCCACATTCTCCCCCACGGAAGCAAGTTCCACGTTCTCCCCCACTCCCCATGGGAGCGAGTCCCACATTCTCCCCCACTCCCGTGGGAGCGAGTCCCACATTCTCCCCCACTCCCGTGGGAGCGAGTCCCACATTCTCCACCACTCCCGTGGGAGTGAATCCCACATTCTCCCCCACTCCCCATGGGAACGAGTCCCACATTCTCCCCACTCCCTGTGGGAGCCAGTCCCATGTTCTCCCCCACTCCCCGTGGGAGCAAGTCCCACATTCTCCCCACTCCCTGTGGGAGCGAGTCCCACATTCTCCCCCATTCCCCATGGAAGCGAGTTCCACATTCTCCCCACTCCCCGTGGGACCCAGTCCCACATTCTCCCCACTCCCCGTGGGAGCCAGTCCCATGTTCTCCCCCACTCCCCGTGGGAGCCAGTCCCATGTTCTCCCCCACTCCCCGTGGGAGCAAGTCCCACATTCTCCCCACTCCCTGTGGGAGCGAGTCCCACATTCTCCCCACTCCCCTTGGGAGCAAGTCCCACATTCTCCCCACTCCCTGTGGGAGCAAGTCCCACATTCTCCCCCATAGCCAGTCCCACATTCTCCCCCACTCCCCATAGCCAGTCCCACATTCTCCCCCACTCCCCATGGAAGCGAGTTCCACATTCTCCCCACTCCCCGTGGGAGCCAGTCCCATGTTCTCCCCCACTCCCCGTGGGAGCGAGTCCCACATTCTCCCCACTCCCCGTGGGAGCCAGTCCCATGTTCTCCCCCACTCCCCGTGGGAGCCAGTCCCATGTTCTCCCCCACTCCCCGTGGGAGCAAGTCCCACATTCTCCCCACTCCCTGTGGGAGCGAGTCCCACATTCTCCCCACTCCCCTTGGGAGCAAGTCCCACATTCTCCCCCACTCCCCCGTGGGAGCGAGTCCCACATTCTCCCCCACTCCCCGTGGGAGCGAGTCCCACATTCTCCCCACTCCCCATGGGAGCGAGTCCCACATTCTCCCCCACTCCCCGTGGGAGCGAGTCCCACATTCTCCCCCACTCCCTTTGGACAAAGACTGTTCTCCTGAATGCCGTCATTGGGATTTGGAATGCTTTGAGTTGGGCGAGGGGAGTGGGTTGGATCTCGGCCCTCTCTGCGTGGGGGGGGGGGAGTGGGTTGGATCTCGGCCCTCTCTGGGTGGGGTGGGGCGGGGGGTGGATCTCGGGCCGTTAGCCCTCTCTCTCAGCCTTTGTTCATGTCCTGCAGGAAGAAGCTGTACATGTCTCGCAAGCTGTCGGAGCCGGAGAGACTGCTGAGCGAGAAACACCTCTTCCACGGCACCTCCCAGCCCTCCATCGATGGCATCTGCAAGCACAACTTCGACCCCCGCATGTCTGGCCGCCATGCCACTCACTACGGCCAAGGCAGCTACTTTGCTCGGAAGTCCAGCTACTCCCACCGCTACGCCCAATGCTCCCAGGAGGGCGTCCATTACATGTTCCTGTCCAAGGTGCTGGTGGGCAGACACACGGTGGGCAAACCGGCCATGCGGCGACCCCCTGCCCTGGTGCCAGATGACCCCAGCAGCGACCTCTTCAGCTCCTGCGTGGACAGCCCCCTCGAGCCGCAGATCTTTGTCCTGTTCGACAGCGACCAATGTTTCCCCTACTTCCTGGTCAAGTACAAAGAGATCGGGGACAGTGTGACTGTGAGATGATGGGGGGGGGGGGGCCGCCGCCATTCATCGCGTGTCGGGCGCTGCCCAGGCGTCCGGCCACAAGTCTCCGGCCGCAACGCCTCGGAAATCCGCCAATCCCGTCGCCCGGAAGGACGTCTCCGAGTCTCGAACCAATCCCGACATCGGTCGCCGTGGCCACCCTCCCTAACAGCGTCGCGGGTGTTACCTACGGGACTGCAGCGGGTTCAAGATGGCGGCTCACCTTCTCAAGGGGCAATCAGCGGTGGGCAGTAAATGCTGGACCAGCCCCACCTCCACGGAATGAACAACACTTTTTTATTTCAAACACGGAGTCTACGTTGAGGTCACGGGTCTGTGAGAACGGAGAGAGAGACTGGATGGTGAGGCAAAACCACCTCCCAGTTCGGAAAAATCCCCCTTCTCCCATTCCCCATACCTTGGCCAGATTTTCTTGGGTTAGATTCTATTTCCTGGGCCTGGCATTGCTGGACACTGCTCAGTACAGTCACACAGATACAGACAGACACCGAGAGAGACAGAGACAGGCACACAGATACAGACAGACACCGAGAGAGACAGAGACAGGCACACAGATACAGACAGACACCGAGAGAGAGAGACAGGCACACAGATACAGACAGACACCGAGAGAGAGAGAGACAGGCACACAGATACAGACAGACACCGAGAGAGACAGAGACAGGCACACAGATACAGACAGACACTGAGAGAGACAGAGACAGGCACACAGATACAGACAGACACCGAGAGAGACAGAGACAGGCACACAGATACAGACAGACACCGAGAGAGACAGAGACAGGCACACAGATACAGACAGACACCGGGAGGGAGAGACAGACAGACAGACACACAGACACCGAGAGAGAGACAGAGACAGGCACACAGATACAGACAGACACCGGGAGGGAGAGGGAGACAGACAGACACACAGATACCGGGAGAGAGACAGAGACAGACACACAGATACAGACAGACACCGAGAGAGACAGAGACAGGCACACAGATACAGACAGATACAGACAGACACCGAGAGAGAGAGAGACAGGCACACAGATACAGACAGACACCGGGAGGGAGAGGGAGACAGACAGACACACAGACACCGGGAGAGAGAGAGAGAGAGACAGGCACACAGATACAGACAGACACCGGGAGGGAGAGGGAGACAGACAGACACACAGACACCGAGAGAGAGACAGAGACAGGCACGCAGATACAGACAGACACCGGGAGAGAGAGGGAGACAGACAGACACACAGACACCGAGAGAGAGACAGAGACAGGCACGCAGATACAGACAGACACCGGGAGAGAGAGGGAGACAGACAGACACACAGACACCAGGAGAGAGAGAGAGACAGGCACACAGATACAGACAGACACAGAGTGACAGTCACACAGACAGAGAAAGAGAGACAGTCACACAGATACCGAGAGAGACAGTCACACAGATACAGGCAAACAACAAGAGAGACAGTCACAGTTACAGACACAGAGAGACAGTCACACAGACAGACACCGAGAAAGACAGTCACACAGATACAGACAGACATTGAGAGACAGTCACCAGACAGACAGACACAGAGAGAGAGTCACACAGATATAGACAGACACAGAGAGGTAGTCACACAAACAGAGACAGACTCCGAGAGAGACAGTCACACAGATACAGACAGACACAGAGAGACAGGCACCAGACAGACAGACACAGAGAGAGAGAGAGAGAGAGTCACACAGATATAGACAGTCTGTCCTTACACAGTGAGTGCGCTGCCAGGGTTAGGTTGGGGTTACGGGGATGGGACAGGGGAGAGGGCCTGGGTTAAGACACACTCTGTCAGAGAGCCGGTGCAGTCTCGATGGGCCGAATGGCCTCCTCCTGCACTGCAGGGATTCTATTCTGTGAAGAGGGCAGCAAGTGCTGCTGGAAGGTGGACAGCGAGTGAGCTTGCGGCCTGAAGACTCGATGAACAGGAAGGGAGTTTGCAATCGTGGTCTGTCTCCTGCGACCGAGCAGAACGTCCCTCCTGTGTCTACAGCCGGAGCCTGGGACCGGGTCACAGAGTTACTCACAGCAGAGAGAGACAGGCTGTTCAGCCCATCGAATCCACGCATGCTCCCCCAGCGCCCCCTCCCCCTCTCATCCAATCAGCTCCCAATCTCACTCAATTTTTCATTGAAATTATTCAAACCTCCCCCCCTCACCTCACCCTCGTGGGGAGTTTGAACAGGGCAGGGGTGGGGGGGGGGGGGGGGGTGAGAGGTTTTGGATGCGGTGACTGAGGGGAGGCGGGAGCCAGATCTGGTTTCCCTCCCCCCCCCCCCCCGTGTTGCCCAGACGCACACCGGGGTTGCTGGGACCACGGTGCTGTGACCATCTGGGCCATTCGACCCTTTGAGCCGGTGGTAGCCCTCTGGCCTAGCTATCCCATGCGTCTGAAGAGTGGCGGGGAGGGGGTGGGGTCATATTCCGGGTACCGTCTCCTCGAATAGCCTGCATGGGAAATTAGATTTTATTTATTCTGCCGTTTCTGGACAAGAATGAAAGAGGAAGTGATTTTTTTTTTGTGTGAAATATCGTAAATAAAGTTGGTTTTGATTACTCATCTGGAAGTTGAGCGTTTCCATGGTGACCTCGTGGCTCCTGTCCCAAGGCCCTTGGGCCTTGTTTTCACAGAATCCCTACTTAGAATCTCTGCAGAGCAGAAGGCGGCCATTTTGGCCCATCAAGTGGGGGAACGGCGCGGTGGCACAGCGGGCTAGCACTGCTGCCTCACAGCGCCAGGGACCCGGGTTCGATTCCCGGCTCGGGTCACTGTCTGTGCGGAGTTTGCACATTCTCCTCGTGTCTGCGTGGGTTTCCTCCGGGTGCCCCGGTTTCCTCCCACAGTCCAAAGATGTGTGGGTTAGGGGGATTGGCCATGCTAAAATGCCCCCTAAGTGTCTAAAGACGTGCTGGTTAAGTTCTAAATTCTCCCTCAGTGTTACCCGAACAGGCGCCGGAGTGTGGCAACTGGGGGATTTTCACAGTAACTTCATTGCAGTGTTAATGTAAGCCTAACTTGTGACAATAATAAATGAACTTAAACTAACCTGCACATCCTTGGAAACTGTGGGACAATTTAGCATGGCCAATCCACCTAACCTGCACATCTTTGGATACTAAGGGACCCGGGTTCAATTCTGATCTTGGGTCACTGTCTGTGTGGAGTTTGCAGGTTAGGTGAATTGGCCGTGCTAAATTGTCCCTTAGTGTCCAAAGATGTGCAGGTTAGGTGGATTGGCCGTGCTAAATTGTCCCTTAGTGTCCAAAGATGTGTAGGTTAGATGGATTGGCCATGCTAAATTGCCCCTTAGTGTCCAAAGATGTGCGGGTTAGGTGGATTGGCCATGCTAAATTGCCCCTTAGTGTCCAAAGATGTGTAGGTTAGATGGATTGGCCATGCTAAATTGCCCCTTAGAGTCCAAAGATGTGCGGGTTAGGTGGATTGGCCATGCTAAATTGTCCCTTAATGTCCAAAGATGTGTAGGTTAGATGGATTGGCCATGCTAAATTGCCCCTTAGTGTCCAAAGATGTGCAGGTTAGGTGGATTGGCCATGCTAAATTGTCCCTTAGTGTCCAAAGATGTGTAGGTTAGATGGATTGGCCATGCTAAATTGCCCCTTAGTGTCCAAAGATGTGTAGGTTAGATGGATTGGCCATGCTAAATTGCCCCTTAGTGTCCAAAGATGTGCAGGTTAGGTGGATTGGCCATGCTAAATTGTCCCTTAGTGTCCAAAGATGTGTGGGTTTGGTGGATTGGCCATGCTAAATTGCCCCTTAGTGTCCAAAGATGTGCGGGTTAGGTGGATTGGCCATGCTAAATTGTCCCTTAGTGTCCAAAGATGTGTAGGTTAGATGGATTGGCCATGCTAAATTGCCCCTTAGTGTCCAAAGATGTGCGGGTTAGGTGGATTGGCCATGCTAAATTGCCCCTTAGTGTCCAAAGATGTGCAGGTTAGATGGATTGGCCATGCTAAATTGCCCCTTAGTGTCCAAAGATGTGCGGGTTAGGTGGATTGGCCATGCTAAATTGCCCCTTAGTGTCCAAAGATGTGCAGGTTAGGTGAATTGGCCGTGCTAAATTGTCCCTTAGTGTCCAAAGATGTGTAGGTTAGATGGATTGGCCATGCTAAATTGCCCCTTAGTGTCCAAAGATGTGCGGGTTAGGTGGATTGGCCATGCTAAATTGCCCCTTAGTGTCCAAAGATGTGCAGGTTAGGTGAATTGGCCGTGCTAAATTGTCCCTTAGTGTCCAAAGATGTGTAGGTTAGATGGATTGGCCATGCTAAATTGCCCCTTAGTGTCCAAAGATGTGCGGGTTAGGGGGATTGGCCATGCTAAATTGTCCCTTAGTGTCCAAAGATGTGTGGGTTAGATGGATTGGCCATGCTAAATTGTCCCTTAGTGTCCAAAGATGTGTGGGTTAGATGGATTGGCCATGCTAAATTGTCCCTTAGTGTTAGGGGGAATAGCTGGGGTAAATGCATGGGGTTACAGGGATAGAGGTTGGGTGGGATTGTGGTCAGTGCAGACTCTGTGGGCTGAATGGCCTCCTTCTGCACTGTGGGGAATGGGCGAGTGTGCGTGCGTGCGTGCCTGTGTATACGTGTGTGTGCGTGTGTCTGCCTGTGCTTGAGCCTTTGTGGCTTCGACAAAGCAAAGCATACGGGTGCAACTTATAATCAGCCTGCAAGAGGAACCACAGAAACTCCTGTTCTCATAGAGCCTGGCTGAAACCCAAGGTCGCGTGATGTGTGTGTGAGTGAGTGAGCGAGTGAGCGAGCTCTGCCAGGCGCCACCTACAGAGCCAGTCCCTGGTCTTATCCCATTGTTCATCTATCCGGGAGTGGCTACAACTGCCCAGACCAGTTGTCGCGGTTTTACAAAGAGGGTGATGTGATGAGGTACATCATTCTCAAACAATAACGAAAGACTTCCCATCAATTATACCTCTCCCAATACTGCCAACTCTCCCCGGGTACAGTACGCTGTCTCAGCACTTGCCGAAACCTCAGCTGATCGAAAGAGGTTCTGGCTTCGTTGAGTAACACATTCATCACTGAATCATGGGGTCACGCGTTCAAATTCAGCCGGACACACCCAGTGCCGGTACCGAGGCAGTGCCGCACTGTCAGAGGGTCAGTGCTGAGGGAGTGCCGCACTGTCAGAGGGTCAGTGCTGAGGGAGTGCCGCACTGTCAGAGGGTCAGTGCTGAGGGAGTGCCGCACTGTCAGAGGGTCAGTGCTGAGGGAGTGCCGCACTGTCAGAGGGTCGGTGCTGAGGGAGTGCCGCACTGTCAGAGGGTCGGTGCTGAGGGAGCGCCGCACTGTCAGAGGGTCAGTGCTGAGGGAGTGCCGCACTGTCAGAGGGTCAGTGCTGAGGGAGTGCCGCACTGTCAGAGGGTCGGTGCTGAGGGAGCGGCTCACTCAGGAGGTGCCATTAAACTGAGACCACCCCATCTGGTGCAAATTGAAGATCCCACGGGAACATTGGAAGAGCGGTGAAGTTCTCCGCAGTGTCCTGGAACCAATGTTAATCCCTCAACCAACACCCGAACGCAGACGACACGAAAATGGCTGGACTTGCAGATAGTGAGGAACATTGTCAGAAGCTACAGAAGGATATAGATAGGCTGGAAATTTGGGCAAAGAAATGGCAGATGGAGTTCAATCCAGATAAATACGAAGTGATGCATTTTGGTAGAAATAACGTAGGGAGGAGCTATACGATAAATGGCAGAACCATAAAGGGTGTAGATACGCAGAGGGACCTGGGTGTGCAAGTCCACAGATCCTTGAAGGTGACGTCACAGGTGGAGAAGGTAGTGAATAAGGCATATGGCATGCTTGCCTTTATAGGACGGGGCATAGAGTATAAAAGTTGGGGTCTGATGTTGCAGTTGTATAGAACGTTGGTTCGGCCGCATTTGGAATACTGCGTCCAGTTCTGGTCGCCACACTACCAGAAGGACGTGGAGGCTTTGGAGAGAGCGCAGAGGAGGTTTACCAGGATGTTGCCTGGTATGGAGGGGCTTAGTTATGAGGAGAGATTGGGGTAAACTGGGGTTGTTCTCCGTGGAAAGACGGAGGATGAGGGGTGACCTAATAGAGGTGTATAAAATTATGAAAGGCATAGATAGGGTGAACGGTGGGAAGCTTTTCCCCAGGTCGGTGGTGACGTTTACGAGGGGTCATAGGTTCAAGGTGAAGGGGGGGAGGTTTAACACGGATATCAGAAGGACGTATTTTACACAGAGGGTGGTGGGGGCCTGGAATGCGCTGCCGGGCAAGGTGGTGGAGGCGGACACACTGGGATCGTTTAAGACTTATCGAGATAGCCACATGAACGGAGTGGGAATGGAGGGATACAAAAGAATGGTCTAGTTTGGACCAGGGAGCGGCGCGGGCTTGGAGGGCCGAAGGGTCTGTTCCTGTGCTGTATTGTTCTAACACCCCTGAAAAATAACTGATTATCACAAAGTTGTTTGTGGGATCTTACTGTGCCTATATCAGCTGCCTTCTTTCCTACAACATGAAATCCTTCCACAGATCTTTCCCATTTCACGCCTCCGACACTTCCCCATTTGCCCTTGCTTGCTCCCCGATCCCTGCCTTTCTAACACGGGAATCTGTCATTGAGCTCATCGACAACGGGAAGCCTCACAGTTGGATGGCCTCTGGCCCCAATGACTTCAGTTGCAGAGGGTCCAGCTTGCGAGCAGAGGGTTGGTCTTGGGAGGGGTGGGGTGGGGGGGGGGGCCTCAGGGTAATATCCAGGAGTGGGACGGACGTGAGGCCTGTCCGCCCACCCGGTCGAGCGACACTGAGGCCAATCAGGCACCGGCAGATGTTCTCGAGAAAGCAAGGATGTCACCGGAAGAGTTTGAGTTGTGGGGAGGGGCTGGGACTTTTTTCCCCTGGAGCGTAGGGGGATGAGGGGGTGTCCTCATACAATCCCTACAGTGCAGGAGGAGGCCATTCCGCCCATCCAGTCTGTACCAACCACAATCCCACTCGGGTCCTATTCCCGTAACCCCACACTTTTCCCTTGCCCGTCTCCCTCTTACTGAGGGTCAATTTAGCACGGCCAATCAACCCAACTCGCACATCTTTTGGAGTGTGGGAGGAAACTGGAGCACCAGACGGTGACCCAAGAACGGGAATCGAACCCGGGTCCCTGGCGCTGTGAGGCCGCAGGGCTGACCACTGTGCCGCCCACCTCTATAGAGGTTTATAAAATCCTGAGGGGCAGAGATCAGATGAATAGCCGAGGTCTTTTCCCCAGGGTAGGGGGAGTGTCCAAAACCAGAGGGTGCAGGTTTAATGGGGAGAGGGGAAAGGGACCCGAGGGGTAACCTTTTCACACAGAGGGTGGTGGGCGTATGGAATGAGCTGCCAGAGGGAGGTGGCAGAGGCGGGTACACTGACAACATTTAAAGGACGGCACGTGGATGGGAAAGGTTTAGAGGGAGATGGGCCAAATGCAGGCCAATGGGACTAGCTCAGTTTAGGAAACCTGGTCAGCATGGGCGGGTTGGGCCGAATGGCCTGTTTCCGTGCTGTATATCTCTATGACTCTGAAGGAGCAATTTTCTCACTCGGAGAATCGTAAAGATCTGGAACGCACCATCCGAAAGACTCTCAGTCATCGCGGGGCAGGAGGTGGCCATTCAGCCCATTGAGTCAATGCCATCTCTCTGTAGAGCAATGCAGAGTCATAGAATGGAATTATGGAATCCCGGCAGTGCAGGAGGAGGCCATTCGGCCCATCGAGCCCGCACCGACTACAATCCCACCCAGGCCCTATCCCCGTAACCCCACATATTTACCCCGCTAATCCCTCTAACCTAAATCTCCATTTTCTAAATGGAGGTCAGTGACCAGTGGAGTGCCCCAGGGATCTGTTCTGGGACCCTTGCTGTTTGTCATTTTCATAAATGACCTGGATGAGGAAGCGGAGGGATGGGTTGGTAAGTTTGCCGACGACACGAAGGTTGGTGGGGTTGTGGATAGTCTGGAGGGATGTCAGAAGTTACAGAGGGACATAGATAGGATGCAAGACTGGGCGGAGAAGTGGCAGATGGACTTCAACCCAGATAAATGCGCAGTGATCCATTTTGGCAGGTCAAATGGGATGAAGGAGTACAATATAAAGGGAAAGACTCTTAGTACTGTAGAGGATCAGAAGGACCTTGGGGTCCGGGTCCATGGGACTCTAAAATCGGCCCCGCAGGTGGAGGAGGTGGTTAAGAAGGCGTATGGTGTGCTGGCCTTTATCAATCGAGGGATTGAGTTTAGGAGTCCGGGGATAACGATGCAGCTTTATAAGACCCTCGTCAGACCCCACTTGGAGTACTGTGCTCAGTTCTGGCCGCCTCATTACAGGAAGGATGTGGAAAAGATTGAAAGGGTGCAGAGGAGATTTACAAGGATGTTGCCTGGATTGAGTGGCATGCCTTATGAGGATAGGCTGAGGGAGCTCGGTCTTTTCTCCTTGGACAGATGTAGAATGAGAGGAGACCTAATAGAGGTATATAAGATGTTGAGAGGCATAGATCGGGTGGACTCTCAGAGGCTTTTTCCCAGGGTGGAAATGGCTGCTACGAGAGGACACAGGTTTAAGGTGCTGGGGGGTAGGTACAGGGGAGATGTTAGGGGGAAGTTTTTCACACAGAGGGTGGTGGGCGAGTGGAATCGGCTGCCGTCAGTGGTGGTGGAGGCAAACTCAATAGGGTCTTTTAAGAGACTCCTGGATGAGTACATGGGACTGAATAGGATGGAGGGTTATAGGTAGGCCTAAAAGGTAGGGATATGTTCGGCACAACTTGTGGGGCCGAAGGGCCTGTTTTGTGCTGTAGTTTTCTATGTTTCTAACCTGCACATCCCGGGACACTAAGGGGGCAATTTAGCACGGCCAATCCACCTCACCCGCACATGTTTGGACGGTGGGAGGAAACTGGAGCACCCGGAGGAAACCCACGCAGACACGGGGGGAGAACGTGCAGACTCCACACAGACAGTGACCCAAGGCTGGGATTTGAACCCGGGTCCCTGGCTGCTGTGAGGCAGCAGTGCTAACCCACTGTGCCACCGTGCCGCCCACGAGTCCAGTCCATCCCTGTGTCTCTTGAATTTATTTTCCTCCATCCAATTCCATATCATTCCCCCCTCGCTGGGGAAGAGGGTACATTCACATTCGACCCTCCCCACCTCTTACCCAGAACCTTACACCCGCGTCTGGGTGGATTCAGATCCCATTGGGAACTTTCGGGATGAAACTGGCCAGATTGCCGATCGGATATTTCTGACGTAGTGGGAAGGGGGTTGGGGAATGGGACGAAACTGGTTACTTCCTTCAAAGGGCTAGCAGTGTCAGGTGGGGCTGAATGGTCACCCCCTTGTGCTATTCGATCCTGCATTGTAACCGGCGACTCTCAAACTGTTCCGGTTTAATTCTAATCAGGACCATATTTTCCAGGGTGGGGGAGTTTCACTTTGATCTGGAAAGCCTCTCACTCAGCCTGCTCCCCACTCTGACCCTGCCCAAGCTGCAGACACACACTTCTATCAGCTGGGGCACAGATCGTGTCAGGGAGTGACTGCCACAGACACATTCCTGATTAATTAAACCAACACCATGCTCCAATACACCGCTTTAACTCAATGGGAAGGTGACTTGTACTCATAGCTCTGACTCAGGGTGACAGTTTCATTCTGGTCTCTTCCGCGTTCTCCCTCTCTCTCGCCCTTTCACATTCCTTTCTCTCTCTCTCTATCCCAGTCTCTCTCTCTATCCCAGTCTCTCTCTATCCCAGTCTCTCTCTCTCTCTGTCCCAGTCTCTCTCTCTCTCTCTATCCCAGTCTCTCTCTCCCCAGTCTCTCTCTCTCTCTCTCTCCCAGTCTCTCTCTCTCTCTCCCAGTCTCTCTCTCTCTCTATCCCAGTCTCTCTCTCTCTCTATCCCAGTCTCTCTCTCTCTCTATCCCAGTCTCTCTCTCTCTCTCTGTCCCAGTCTCTCTCTCTATCTCTATCCCACTCTCTCTCTCTCTCCCAGTCTCTCGCTCTATCCCAGTCTCTCTCTCTCTCTCTATCCCAGTCTCTCTCTCTCTCTCTGTCCCAGTCTCTCTCTCTCTCTCTGTCCCAGTCTCTCTCTCTGTCCCAGTCTCTCTCTCTCTCTCTATCCCAGTCTCTCTCTTTCCCTCTCTCCCAGTCTCTCTCTCTCTCTCTCTCTCCCAGTCTCTCTCTCTCTTCTCTCCCAGTCTCTCTCTCTCTCTATCCCAGTCTCTCTCTCTCTCTCTATCCCAGTCTCTCTCTCTCTCTCTCTCTCTATCCCAGTCTCTCTCTCTCTCTATCCCAGTCTCTCTCTCTCTGTCCCAGTCTCTCTCTCTATCTCTATCCCAGTCTCTCTCTCTCTCCCAGTCTCTCGCTCTATCCCAGTCTCTCTCTCTCTCTCTATCCCAGTCTCTCTCTCTCTATCCCAGTCTCTCTCTCTCTCTCTCTATCCCAGTCTCTCTCTCTCTCTATCCCAGTCTCTCTCTCTCTCGCTCTATCCCAGTCTCTTTCTCACTCTATCCCAGTCTCTCTCTCTCTCTCTCTCTCTATCCCAGTCTCTCTCTCTCTCTCTATCACAGTCTCTCTCTCTCTCTCTATCACAGTCTCTCTCTCTCTCTCTATCCCAGTCTCTCTCTCTCTCTCTATCCCAGTCTCTCTCTCTCTATCCCAGTCTCTCTCTCTATCCCAGTC
>NW_027592765.1:0-45960 GCF_964213995.1 Mustelus asterias
TGATGATTCTGTATTGAAAAGTTCTATCTCAGCCTTCGCTCTTTCAAAGAACCACAGTCTCTTCTGGCCTGTCCTGGTGCTTTCATTCTGCACATAAAACATATTTAACAATTGTTTTCTCACTTGTTTTACGGCAGCTTGTGATAAAGACAACAATCGTAAATACCTTTGATATCAACATGCCATAGAAGGAAACGATCTAACGCAACAACAACACTGTTTTTAAATCATCTCAAACAGGTCAAATCACTTTTATGTGAACATATAAAAATTCAAAATGGAGCAAGAAAAAAGTTGTTGAGAAAGGGAGAACAGACAAGTGAACTACACCAGCCTCCAGCCAAAAAAAAGGATTTGCTAAAAAGAAAAGTGGTGCAAATGTTATTGCAGTTGTCAAAAGAAAGATAGATTATGAAAATGTCCTCGTTTCAAGTGATTAGTCTAGTTTAGACAATAAAACATGTGCACTATCTAATTAGTGTATCAATAAAATAAAAGAGGACAGTCAGGAAAATGTAATCATAAGGAAATAACTAAAACTACAGCCGATCTCCTGGGAATGCCACCTGACCTTCTGTGGTTAGCAGATCTAGGCACCAAATGTTAGTTGTGTTACTCAAGTTATTCACAAACGGGATCCCTACCCAACACCATTTGCGGGTCTGTCACAAGGACTACAATGTTTCAAGGAGGAGACTTCTTCACAGGTCAAGTAAGGATGATAAGTAACAGTCAGCTTTGTTAGTGTTCACCATATTTTGAGGATAATGTTTTAATAAAAGGCAATGGCCAGGAATTTCTGGCCCCGCCACTGGTTATCATCACCACAGGCAGGACAGGAAAACTTGGAGAGCCATTTAACAACTCTCCAATTTCCCCTGTCCCATCCACAATGATGCCCACTGGTCACAAGGCTGAAAAATCCCACTTAGTGGGTGGGGTTCTCCAGCCACACTCATCCTGAAACTGGAGAATCCTGCCTGAAGTCAATAGACCTTTCCATGGTCCGATCCTCGGCCGCTTCAATTCCTGTGGCGGGCGGAAAGGGAAGATTTACCCCAATATGTCACTTTGCAGTATAGAACTTGAATGCTTTTTAAAAAAGAGACATGTTGCTGAAGTTTTATGTCTTGCACTTATCAGGACAAATACAAGAATGCCAAATTTCAAATGATCACAACAGTTTGTCCTATAGGAGACAAGGGTGCTGATTGATTGGCAGGTTGACCCTGTCTGACTGAGCTGTGGAATACAGTAGACATTGTGTTTTGCATTTTGCAAGCACAGGATTTGTTACGGTCCTGTACATTGCCTATTATGAACAGCAGGAGGAATATTAGATGTGATTCCATGATTAGCCTGCACTTGCTGAACAATCCTGAGTGCACTAATAATTACGCTAACAACCAATTCAAGATAATCAGTCAAGCTTGTAACGTTTACACTTTTTCAGGAGACTAAGAAAATTCGGCACGCCCACTACGACTCTCACCAACTTTTACAGATGCACTGTAGAAAGCATTCTTTCTGATTGTATCATAGCTTGGCATGGCTCCTGCTCCATCCTAGACCACAAGAAACTATAAAGGGCTGTGAACAAAGCCCAGTCCATCATGCACACCAGCCTCCCATCCATTGATTCTGTCTACACTTCCCGCTGCCTTGGAAAAGCAGCCCGCATAATCATCCTGGACTTACTCTCTTCTACTTTCTTCCATTGAAAAAGATACAAAATTCTTAGGTCACATACCAACCGACTCATGAACAGCTTCTTCCCTGCGGCCTTCAGACTTTTGAATGGACCTACCTCATATTAAGTTGATCTTTTTCTACAGCCTAGCTATAACTATAACACAAAATTCTGCACCTTCTCCGTTCCTTCTCTATGTACAGTATGCTTTGTCTGTATAGCGCACAAGAAACAATACATCTCACTGTATACTTATACACCTGACAATAATAAGTAAAATCAAATTAAAAATGACACACATTCATACATAGGGACCTGTTCTCTGCAAGCAAAAGGAATATGCTCAGTCTTGCACATTTTGAATGACCTGGAAGCATGGGGAACGTATAGCTTCCTATTGCTAAGTTCATGGTAGCGTCTTCGTCAATCAGAGTCAACTTGATAACCATCCAGCCATTTCCCCTAAAGTTTAAATTGTTGTGATTGTTTGAAATTTGGCATCATTGCATTTGTCCTGATGAGTGCAAAACAATAAGCTTTGGCAACATGTCTTTCTTTTCAAGAAAATTCATCTTCTGTACTACAAAGCACTATATGATTTGAACCATTCTGTTTTTTTTCAATGAAACCCTGGATTATTTAAAGAATAACTTGCATAAGTTTATCTTACTTTTTTGTTTACATGACTTACAAAGAGAGGGCATATGCTCATGTATAAGTTTGGGCTGAAATGGCACTGGCTGAATCAGTCTATGTTATAACATGGAAAATCTATAACTTTCCTAATATTACTCAAGTACATTTACTCCACATCTTTCCATGTTCTTGATAATCACCAGGATCATGTGTGTGAAACATCTATTTTCCTTACAGTTGCACACTGCACACATATCATATTATCCCATAGAACAAGGAAGAAGCAGAAGACTCTCAGACCATCCTGAGGGAATGGAGGCATAGAGATATCTAATGTCCATGGTGGAAAGGAGACAGTGAGGACCAACAAACTGAGACTGTTAAAGTGACTTGAGAGAATGGAATGCTGCTAGTTCTGAGGGATGGGAGAGAGGAGCAGAGGAACTGAGATGGTCAAAGTCTCACCAGCAGTTTGGAATGAAAAGATCAAGAGAAGATAAGAGGCCAGAGCTCCTGGTTCATTGGGACCTTCTACCTATTCCCAAGAGCGGATCTTTCCCAGAACCAATTTTTTCCTGACCAGCACACCAGCTAAGAGAAAATCTACCCGGAAGGACTTATTCTCTCTGAACCACAGTTCAAACTCCAATATGTGCATGCTGGTGTTGTGATAACACAGGACTACATGCATGCTAGATAGAAAAAGCAGCATGGTTAGATAAAGCTAAGAGGTCCCACTAACAATGAATCAGATCAAAGCTCTGCAGTTCTGCCACATCCATATATGGATTGTGTGGATAACTAAACAACTACTGGAGGAGGACACTCCACAATCATCACCATCCTCAATGAGTTTGCACGTCCTCTCTGCGTCTGCATTGGTTTCCTCGGGGCGATCTGGTTTCCTCCCACAGTCCAAAGATGTGGAGGTTCGGTGGATTCAGACTCAGTGGGCCGAATGGCCTCCTTCTGCACTGTAGTGACCCTATGAGTTCACTCAATTTTACTTATCATTGAAGTCATGCTGTATAGAAGTCAAGAAAAATTGGATGGGGTGAATAATGAGCAGCTGATCCACTGACTGATCTTGTGCTTCTACTGAAGTTGAATTTTACTCTCATAATTTCTTTGCTTTTGAGGGATTTGACAATTAATGAAGGGATTAAAATTTAAATGTTAACATTTTACATATTAATTGATCTCCTGTACATTAAAGGAATGTTTCTGTGATCTGATACTTGGAGATTTAATGGAATCTAATTCCTTGATCAATGTTTGATAAGGGTCACAGAACAGTCAATGAAGGAAAAAATATTCTCATAAGTCCAAAATGCATTAAGAATCTGAAATAACGGACAATTGACCACATATCCTAAAATTTACTTTCTTAAAGATTCATTTTGTTTTCATATTTTGTTTTTTTTAGTGACGAGTAAATTTCCCATGCAGTTCCGCAAGGTCGGCTGAAGAAATTAATGAATTTGATAAGGAGATTTTGTAAGTTCACTCCACAGGGCTATCTAGTGGCCAGAACCTGCAACTGCACTTTGACAGACACTGCAAAAGATAATACCAATTTTACAAATGGTCATATTAATAGCTTCAGGGTCATTACTGTACTGAAGGCGGCCATTTGGCCCATCAAGTCCATGTCGATCTGCTGGTCCACCTCTTTGCTGGTAAATGTTAACAGAAAATCATGAACAAAAGCTATGATAACAGATGCACTGTAAGAACTCACCGTGATTCCTTAGAAGGCACCTTCCAAACCCACGACCACGATTTACTAGAAGGGCAAGAACAGCAGGAACCTGGGAACACCAACACCTGGAGGTTCCCCAGCAAGACACTCACCATCCTGACTTGGAAATATATCGAAGTTCCTTTACAGTCGCTATATCAAAATTCTGGAATTCCGTCCCTTACAGGACTGTAGGTGTACCCACACCTCAGGGACTGCAATGGTTCAAGAAGGTTGCTCACCACCATCCTCTGAAGGGTTACTAGGATGCGCAATAAATTCTGGCCTAGCCAGCAAACTCACATCCCGTAAATGAATAAATAAAAGGTTTATAGATGGGAAGTGTTACAGAACAAGAACTTGGAGCAGGTGTAGGCCATTTGGTCCCTCAAGCCTGAAGAAATTTCACAGCTCCCTGTCAGGGATTAAATCCTGATCTCCCACATGCTGTGGAGATGCCGGCGTTGGACTGGGGTAAACACAGTAAGGAGTTTAACAACACCAGGTTAAAGTCCAACAGGTTTATTTGGTAGCAAAAGCCACAAGCTTTCGGAGCCTTAAGCTCCTTCTTCAGGTGAATGGGAATTCTGTTCACAAACAGGGCATATAAAGACACAAATTCATTTGAGTCTGTGTCTTTATATGCCCTGTTTGTGAACAGAATTCCCACTCACCTGAAGAAGGAGCTTAAGGCTCCGAAAGCTTGTGGCTTTTGCTACCAAATAAACCTGTTGGACTTTAACCTGGTGTTGTTAAACTTCTTACTGTGTTTCCCACATGATAGGCAGGGATGCTAACCATTACACTAATGAGGAAATGCATTTAACATTCAAGATCATATAGATTGAGAAATTAGGTGAAGGATTAAGGGTTATTGTACAGGAAATTATTAAGATTGAAAATAACAGAAGGGAGATTGAGGTTTTTTTTTATTCTTTCATGGAATGCGGTGTTGCTGCTCATCCTTATTTGTCCTTGAACTGAATGGCTTGCCAATTTAGAGGGCAGTTAAGAGTCAATCATATTGCTGTGGGGCGGCACGGTAGCACAGTGGTTAGCACTGCTGCTTCACAGCTCCAGGGTCCCGAGTTCGATTCCCGGCTTGGGTCATTGTCTGTGTGGAGTTTGCACATTCTCCTCGTGTTTGCGTGGGTTTCCTCCGGGTGCTCCGGTTTCCTCCCACAGTCCAAAGATGTGCGGGTTAGGTTGATTGGCCAGGTTAAAATTGCCCCTGGGATGCGTAGGTTAGAGGGATTAGCGGGTAAATATGTGGGGGTAGGGCCTGGGTGGGATTGTGGTCGGTGCAGACTCGATGGGCCGAATGGCCTCCTTCTGCACTGTAGGGTTTCTATGATTCTATGATATGGAGTCACATGTAGGCCACATTGGGTAAGGACGGCAGATTTTCTTCTCTAAGGGACTTTAGTGAATTAGATGGGTTTTTTAAAAAACAATAATTACTTCTGTCCCAAGAGCATTAGCCTAGGCCTTTGATTTACTGGGCCCCTTATATCAAGAAGTAGTGATTAGGTGATGTTCAGCTTAAGTTTTAAAAGCTTATAAATTGCAGAAGGCAAAGAGGACCGACTAAGTTGAAGATCTGCAAATTTGCAAGAAAATGAATTAGATTTGAAGAAGGTAGAGTCATAGAGTCATAGAGGTTTACAGCATGGAAACAGGCCCTTCGGCCCAACTTGTCCATGCTGCCCTTTTTTGTTAAAAAAACCCCGAAGCTAATTCCAATTGCCCGCATTTGGCCCATATCCCTCTATACCCATCGTACCCATGTAACTATCTAAATGCTTTTTAAAAGACAAAATTGTACCCGCCTCTACTACTACCTCTAGCAGCTTGTTCCAGACACTCACCACCCTCTGTGAGAAAAAATTGCCCCTCTGGACACTTTTGTATCTCTTCCCTCTCACCTTAAACCTATACCCTCAAGTTTTAGACTCCTCTATCTGTGGGAAAAGATATTGGCTATCTGGCTGATCTGTGCCCCTCATTATTTTATAGACCTCTATACGATCACCCCTCAGCCTCCTATGCTCCAGAGAAAAAAGTCCCAGTCTATTCAGCCTCTCCTTATAACTCAATCCATCAAGTCACGGTAGTAGCCTAGTAAATCTTTTTCTGCACTCTTTCTAGTTTAATAATATCCTTTCTATAATAGGGTGACCAGAATTGCACACAGTATTCCAAGTGTGACCTCACCAATGTCCTGTACAACTTCGACAAGACATTCCAACTCCTGTATTCAATGTTCTGACCGATGAATCCAAGCATGTCGAATGCCTTCTTCACCACACTGTCCACCTGTGACTCCACTTTCAAGGAGCTATGAACATGTACCCCGAGATCTCTTTGTTCTGTAACTCTCCCCAATGCCCTACCATTAACTGAGTAAGTCCTGCCCTGGTTCAATCTATCAAAATGCATCACCTCGCATTTGTCTAAATTAAACTCCATCTGCCATTCGTCAGCCCACTGGCCCAATTGATCAAAACCCCGTTGCAATTGGAGGTAACTTACTTCGCTGTCCACTATGCCACCAATCTTAGTGTCATCTGCAAACATACCAACCATGCCTCTTATATTCTCATCCAAATCATTAATATAAATGACAAATAACAGTGGACCCAGCACTGATCCCTGAGGCACACCGCTGGTCACAGTCCTCCAGTTTGAAAAACAACTCTCTACAACCACCCTCTGGCTTCTGTCAAGAAGCCAATTTTGTATCCATTTAGATACCTCACCCTGGATCCCGTGAGATTTAACCTTATGCAACAACCTACCATGCGGTACCTTGTCAAAGGCCTTGCTAAAGTCCATGTAGACAACATCAACTGCACTGCCCTCATCTACCTTCTTGGTTACCCCTTCAAGAAACACAATCAAATTCGTGAGACATGATTTTTCACTCACAAAGCCATGCTGACTGTCCCTAATCAGTCCTTGCATCTCTAAATGCCTGTAGATCCTGTCTCTCAAAATACCTTCCAACAATTTACCCACCACAGATGTGAGACTCACTGGCCTGTAGTTCCCAGGCTTTTCCCTGCAGCCCTTTTTAAACAAAGGCGCAACATTTGCCACTCTCCAATCTTCAGGCACCTCACCTGTGACAATCGATGATTCAAATATCTCGGCTAGGGTACCCACAATTTCCTCCCTAGCCTCCCACAATATCCTGGGATACACTTAAGAACATAAGAACATAAGAAATAGGAGCAGGAGTAGGCCATCTAGCCCCTCGAGCCTGCCCCGCCATTCAATAAGATCATGGCTGATCTGACGTGGATCAGTACCACTTACCCGCCTGATCCCCATAACCCTTAATTCCCTTACCGATCAGGAATCCATCCATCCGCGCTTTAAACATATTCAGCGAGGTAGCCTCCACCACCTCAGTGGGCAGAGAATTCCAGAGATTCACCACCCTCTGGGAGAAGAAGTTCCTCCTCAACTCCGTCTTAAACCGACCCCCCTTTATTTTGAGGCTGTGTCCTCTAGTTTTAACTTCCTTACTAAGTGGAAAGAATCTCTCCGCCTCCACCCTATCCAGCCCCCGCATTATCTTATAAGTCTCCATAAGATCCCCCCTCATCCTTCTAAACTCCAACGAGTACAAACCCAATCTCCTCAGCCTCTCCTCATAATCCAAACCCCTCATCTCCGGTATCAACCTGGTGAACCTTCTCTGCACTCCCTCCAATGCCAATATATCCTTCCTCATATAAGGGGACCAATACTGCACACAGTATTCCAGCTGCGGCCTCACCAATGCCCTGTACAGGTGCATCAAGACATCCCTGCTTTTATATTCTATCCCCCTCGCAATATAGGCCAACATCCCATTTGCCTTCTTGATCACCTGTTGTACCTGCAGACTGGGCTTTTGCGTCTCATGCACAAGGACCCCCAGGTCCCTTTGCACGGTAGCATGTTTTAATTTGTTTCCATTGAGATAGTAATCCCATTTGTTATTATTTCCTCCAAAGTGTATAACCTCGCATTTCTCAACGTTATACTCCATTTGCCATATCCTCGCCCACTCACTCAGCCTGTCCAAATCTCTCTGCAGATCTTCTCCGTCCTCCACACGATTCACTTTTCCACTTATCTTTGTGTCGTCTGCAAACTTTGTTACCCTACACTCCGTCCCCTCCTCCAGATCATCTATATAAATGGTAAACAGTTGCGGCCCGAGTACTGATCCCTGCGGCACGCCACTAGTTACCTTCCTCCAACCGGAAAAACACCCATTTATTCCGACTCTTTGCTTCCTGTCGGATAGCCAGTCCCCAATCCACTTTAACACACTACCCCCAACTCCGTGTGCCCTAATCTTCTTCAGCAGCCTTTTATGGGGCACCTTATCAAACGCCTTTTGGAAATCCAAAAACACCGCATCCACCGGTTCTCCTCCATCAACCGCCCTAGTCACATCTTCATAAAAATCCAACATGTTCGTCAAGCACGACTTTCCCCTCATGAATCCATGCTGCGTCTGATTGATCGAACCATTTCTATCCAGATGCCCTGCTATCTCCTCTTTAATAATGGATTCCAGCATTTTCCCTACTACAGACGTTAAGCTGACCGGCCTATAGTTACCCGCCTTTTGTCTCCTTCCTTTTTTAAACAGCGGCGTAACATTAGCTTCATCAGGTCCCGGGGATTTATCTACCTTGATGTGCTTTAAGACTTCCAGCACCTCCTTCTCTGTAATATGTACACTCCTCAAGACATCACTATTTATTTCCCCAAGTTCCCTAACATCTGTGCTTTTCTGAACAGTAAATATTGATGAGAAATATTAATTTAGGATCTCACCCATCTCTTGTGGATCCGTACATAGATGACCTTGTTGATCCTAAAGAGGCCCTACTCTCTCCCTTGTTACTCTTTTGCCCTTTATATATTTGTAGAAACTCTTTGGATTCTCCTTTGCCTTATCTGCCAAAACAATCTCGTGTCTCCTTTTTGCCCTCCTGATTTCTCTTTTAACTCTACTCCTACACCCTCTATACTCTTCAAGGGATTCACTTGATCCCAGCTGCCTATGCATGTCATGTGCCTCTTTCTTCTTCTTGACCAGGGCCTCAATATCCCGAGTCATCCAGGGTTCCCTACTTCTTCCATCCTTGCCCTTCACTCTAAGAGGAATGTGTTTACCCTGAACCCTGGTTAACACACTTTTGAAAGCGTGCCACTTACCAGACGTCCCTTTGCCTTCACACAGACTCTCTCAATTGACTTTTGAAAGTTCCTGCCTGATACTATCAAAATTGGCCTTGCCCCAATTTAGAATTTTAACTTTTGGGCCAGACCTAT
This sequence comes from Mustelus asterias, assembly GCF_964213995.1. Lineage (NCBI taxonomy): Eukaryota > Metazoa > Chordata > Chondrichthyes > Carcharhiniformes > Triakidae > Mustelus > Mustelus asterias. The sequence goes on from NW_027592765.1 coordinate 9,408, forward strand.
CATTCTCCATAGCTATCTTAAAACCAATAGAATTATGGTCTCTGGTCCCAAAGTGATCCCTCACTAACACTTCTGTCACCTGCCCATTCTTATTTCCCAAGAGAAGGTCAAGTTTTGCCCCCTCTCTAGTCGGGCCACCCACATACTGAATGAGGAATTCCTCCTGAATGCACTCAACCAATTTTTCTCCATCCAACCCTCTAATACTATGGCTGTCCCAGTCAATGTTGGGAAAGTTAAAATCTCCGACAATTACCACCCTATTTTTCTTGGAGCTATCTGTAATCTCCTTACATATTTGCTCCTCAATTTCCCGCCGACTATTTGGGGGCCTATAGTACAACCCTATCAAAGTGATTTCCCCCTTCTTATTTCTTAGTTCTACCCATATAGACTCAGTGGCAGAACCCTCGGATATATCCCCTCTCAGTACGGCCGTGATGCTTTCCCTAATCAAAAGTGCAACTCACCCTCCTCTCTTACCTCCTGTTCTATCTTTCCTATAGCATCTGTACCCTGGAACATTGAGCTGTCTGTCCTGTCCCTCCCTTAGTCATGTTTCAGTAATTGCTATAATATCCCAGTCCCATGTACCCATCCATGCCCTGAGCTCATCTGCCTTGCCCGGCAGGCCTCTTGCATTGAAATAAATGCAGTTTAATCTGGACTTCCCTTGCTCTCTGTCCTGCTTTTGCCTGATCTGTCTGGTACGAGAATTACTGACACTGCCTTTACTACTTAATGTGCTCTCTTTAACTTCTGTGCTGTCCTCAAACTTCTCTTCTGTTCCCTACTGCTTTGGATCCCACCCCCCTGCCAAACTAGTTTAAACCCTCCTGAGTGGCTCCAGCAAATCTCCCCACCAGGATGTTAGTCCCCCTCCAGTTCAGATGTAACCCATCCCTCTTGAACAGGTCAGCCCTTCCGCAGAAAAGATCCCAATGATCCAAAAATCTAAATCCCTGCCCCCTGCACCAGCTCTCAAGCCAGGCATTCATCTGCCTAATCCTCCTATTCCTATTCTCACTAGCACGTGGCAGCGGTAGTAGTCCTGAAATTACTACCTTCGAGGTCCTGCACTTTAGCCTTCTGCCTAACTCTCTATATTCACATTTCAGGACCTCATCCCTTTTCCTACCTATGTCGTTGGTACCAATGTGTACAACGACCTCTGGCTGCTCACCGTCCCCCTTAAGAATATCCTGCAATCGCTCAGAGACATCCTTGACTCTGGCACCAGGGAGGCAACACACCATCCTGGAGTCTCGATTGCGGCCACAGAAATGCCTGTCTGTGCCTCTAACTAGTGAGTCCCCCCTAACTACTGCTTGCTTGCTCTTTCCCTGACCCTGTCCCCCAGCAGAACCAGCTGTGGTGTCACAGGCCTGGCTGCTGCTGGTATCTCCCCCTGACAGTCTATCCCCCTCAACAGTATCCAAAACGATATACCTGTTTGAAAGGGGAACAGGCACAGGCAACTCCTGCACTACCTGCCTGCCTTTCCTGGCAGTCACCCATCTACCTGTCTGAACCTGTGGTGTGATAACCTCCCTGTAACTAGTGTCCATCACACTCTCTGCCTCCTGAGGTGAGATGAATCTTTGTTCCGAATCAAGGGTGTAAGGAAGAGAAAGAACACACATTTGAAACTCCGAAGAGCAAGAAAGAAAGATTCTGAGCAGAGGTGAAAATGGTAGTATCTATAAAAAAATAGGGAACAACTTAGAGATAGAAGCTGGCAGAAGAGATCTCCAGTGGTGAAGTAATCTATAAAAAGAGGCCTGTCAATTCGACATAATGGTATTTGCCATAGTTCAAATACTTGTTATGCTAAAAAAATATAATGTTGACTGAGAAACAGGTTTGGCAAATCGGTCTGCACTGTCTGCTATGCCAACTGGAGAAGCTGTTGGAAATGCTATGCACAACCTGAGCTTTTCCATCTTCCATTCACTGGAGACAGCGGACTGAAGATTAGAAAGATGTGAGAAATTGAAGCTATAAAGCTATTTCCTACACTTAATATGATACACCGCGACTTTGTTGCCTTTAAGCATGTTTCAGTAATGGCATTGTTACTGCTAAGTAGAATTGAACATTCTGCTGTAGTCTATAGCTGTTTAATTTTAAATTTCCTTTGTAATGTTTTCTGTGACTTGCAGCACATACATAAATTGTAAATAAAACAGTGCGCTTGTCAAATTGTTTGCTGTTCAGTAAGCATTTGTCTTCCATCTGTTGAACCCTAATGTATTATTTAGCGGAGTAATCAAATTGAAGACTTCATATAAACTGGAAGAGTGAAGCTCAACTTTAAGATTAGATTATCTACAAGCCAGCAATGAACATTTAGGTTTACTCACTTATACAGAACTTGTAAAATTTTAGATTATTTGTGAACTGAAAGTAGCATAATATTCAAAAATGTAATGGTTTTGCCTGTCTATTGGAGTTGGTGAATTCATTTGATTGCACAGGCTCCTATAGGAATTTAGAATTATGGCAAAATAATTCAGAAGGCATTGGGTAATTTTTGATGGTACAATGTACCCTCATTATGCTAAACTAAATGTATAATACACACTACACCCAAAATAAACCAACTTGGCTAATCCATTCTTTTTGGTGACTCACTATCCTGTTGCCTCTGGACTCCAGGTAAGAATTATAATAGCATATGGTTGTTGTGTAATTGTCATTAACATGAGGACTTTGAGCAGAGTCAAATAACAAGAACAACTTGTATTTACACAGTGCCTTTAATGTAATAAAATGCCCCAAAGTGCTTCACTAGAGCATTGCAAAGTAGTGTGGCACTGAAATACATAAGACATTATTAGGGCAGATGGCTAAAAGTTTAGATATGGTTTAAGATGCATCTAAAAGGAGGAAAGGGAGGTCAAGGTGAGATGTAGGGAGGGGATTTTAGACAATTGGAGGTGCAGACTCCAATGGAGGAACAATTCAAATTGGGAATGCTCAGAGTTATATGAGTGCTGCTATCTCAGAGGTTTGGGGGAATGGAGGAAATTGCAGAGATGGGATGGGCAAGGCCATGAAGGGATTCAAAAACAGGAATGAGAATTTCAAACCTGAGCTGTTGTTTAACTGGGAGCTAATGTATGTCAGCATACACATTGATGATAGCTGAGTATGACTTGGTGCAAGTAAGGACTCAGCAGTAGAGTTTTGGATGACCTCACGCTTCCAGAGGGTAGAGTGTGGGAGGCTGGCTTGGTTTGCAAAGTCAAGCTGAGAGATAACAAAAGAACGAATGAGTGTTTCAGCAGCAGAGGAGCTGTGGTGGGATGGAGTGAGGTTGTTACGGAGATGGGAATAGGTGAATTTAGCAACAGTATGGATGTGTGGAAAAATATTCTAGTTATGAAGAGCAACTTAAGATGTTGGGACTACTCCCACTGAAGTGATGATGGTTCAGAAGAGAAAATAATGGAGGTTTTGACTGAGTCAGCAATGAAGAATCATCAATTTCAAATCGATGCTCAGAAAACGAGCAGGGAGTTTCAGAGAAATTTGTTTGCTCATAGGACTTTTGATTGGATTGTAACGAACTGTGCCTGAGATAGAGACAATTACAATGTTTAAGTAAATGTTGGTTAAATATTTGAAGCAGAGGAAAATACAAGGACATGCAAAGAGGTTAAGACATTGTTCCAATACAGCCTAACAGTAACACAGTGAGTAAATAACCTCCAGCTATGCAGTTTGATATTCTTTTACATTAACCTTTGGATGTCAGTAAGTGGAGATTTGTATATTCTTTAAGGTAGTGTTTGAGGCTCAACCAACTTCTGTTGCTTCACAAATATCCTTCCCTCATAAAAAGATCAGAAATAGGGATGTTTTACCTGATGGTTGCAATGTTCAATTCCATTCTCAATTCCTTAGATAATGATGCAATCAATGCCCAATTGCAGTTAGACCTGGACAACATACCAACTTTGGTTGATACATGACAAGTAATATTCATGTCACAAAAGTGCTAGAGAATGACCTGCTCCAACGAGATAGAATCTAACTACCTCTCATGGACATTCAATGGCATTATCATCCTCAAATCCCCCACCATCAACATCCCAGGGGTCACAATTGACCAGAAATTTAACTGGATCAGCTACATAAATATTGTATCTATAAGAGCCTTTCAGAAGTTGCCACGGTGATTAGCATTGCTGTCTCACAGCACCAGGAAGCCAGGTTCGATTCCGGCCTCATGTCACTGTGTGAAGTTTGCACGTTCTCCCTAGTATGCGTGGGTTTCCTTCGGGTGCTCCGGTTTCCTCCCAAACTCCAAAGATGTGTGGGTTAGTTTGATTGGCAGTGCTAAATTGTCCCTTAGTGTCAGGGGGAGTAGCAGTTTAAATATGTGGGGCTACTGGGATAGGGTCTGGGTGGGAATGTTGTCAGTGCAGGCTCAATGGGTAACCTATCATTCTGGGTAGCACTGCTGCCTCACAGCGCCAGGGACCCAGGTTTGATTCCCGGCTTGGGTCACTGTCTGTGCAGAGTGTACACATTTTCCCCGTGTCTGCGTGGGTTTCCTCCGAGTACTCTGGTTTCCTCCCACAGTCGGAAAGACATGCTAATTAGGTACATTGGCCATGCTAAATTCTCCCTCAGTGTACCCAAACAGGCGCCAGCGTGTGGCGACTAGGGGATTCTCACATTAACCTCATTGCAAACCTCAGTGTAAATGTAAGCCCACTTGTGAACTAATAGATAAAGTTTAAACTCAAAATCTCCAACCTCCATGACCTAGAAGGACAAGGACAGTAGGTACATGGTATCACCACAAGCTCTATGATTCTTTGCAAGTCACACGCCATCATAACTTGGAAATACGTCACTGTTCCTTCGTGATATTTACCATGTAGATAGTCCTGTGCTGTAGCTTTATCAGGTTGGCAACTCATTCACGAAGTTTAACGTTTATTTATTAGTCACAAGTAGGCTTACATTAACACAGTAAGTAGTCTCACAACACCAGGTTAAAGTCCAACAGGTTTTTTTGGTAGCACGAGCTTTCGAGCGTTGCCCCTTCATCAGGTGAGTGGTTCAACCTGCTTTTGTGAAACTACTTACTGTGTCTACCCCAGTCCAACGCCGGCAACTCCACATCATGGCTATATTAACACTGCAATGAAGTTACTGTGAAAATCTCCTAGTCGCCACATTCCGGCACCTGTTCAGGTACACTGAGGGAGAACTTAGCATGGCCAATGCACCTAACCAGCATGTCTTTTGGGCTGTGGAAGGAAATGGAAGCACCCGGAGGAAACACATGCAGGCATGGAGAGAATGTACAGACTCCACACAGATAGTGACCCAGGCCGGGAATCGAACCCAAGTCCCTGGTGCTGTGAGGCAGCAGCGTTAACCACTGTGCCACCGAGCCACACCAGATACCTTTGCCATGATCTTCTACATCCTCATTGCATCAAGGTTTGTTGCTTGATTTGATTGTAATGGTGGACAGAGGGATATGCCAGGCCCTGAGGTTGCAGAATATAAGCTGCTGAAGTGATGGCCTACAATGCCTCATTGCTACCCAGTTTAAAGATGCGAGATCTGTTTTGAATCTGTGCTATTTAGCATCTGGTAGTACCAACAAACATAATGGCGAATGTCCTCAGTGTAAAGGTGGGACTTGGTCCTCGCAGGTATTGTGCAATGGCCTTGTGCAATGGCCTTCAAAATCTGCCCTGGACAGATTTACCTGCATCAAATAAATGGATAAGGAAGAGGCTCTGTTGGCTTCTGATGAATAGTCATTGACCTGAATCATTTAGTCTGTTTCTCCTCATAGATGCGACCTGACTTGCTAAGTAATTCCAGCATCTACTGTTTTATTTCGGATATCCAGCATCTGCAGCGTATTGCTTTATTTGAGAATGAGGTCCAGTGGACTTTTCCTTTATATTGGTTCTCTCACCACCTGCCGCAAGCCCAGTCCAGTAAATATACCCTTCAGGGCATGAGCAGTTTGGTCTTATTTGTGTTACCTTGTTAGCTCTTGGTGATAAGCTTTGAAGTCCCATTCAAAGTACATTCTGTGGCCTTACAACCCCCAGTGCTCCCCGCAAGTGGTGTTCAGCAGCTGAGAATTGCTGGCAGATGATAATCAACACGAGGTTTTCTTGCCTCTGCCTTTGGTTATTTGTTCTAATTTTTCCTTCTTTAGAAACATAGAAACATAGAGACACAGAAGATAGGACCAGGAGGAGGCCACTTGGCCCTTCCAACCTGCTCCGCCATTCAGTACGATCATGGCTGATCATCCAACTCAATAGCCTAATCTTGTTTTTTCCCCATAACATTTGATCCCATTCGCCCCAAGTGCTACACCTAGCAGCCTCTTGAATACATTCAATGTTTTGGCATCAGCTACTTTCTGTGCTAATGAATTCCGCAGGCTCACCACTCTTTGGGTGAAGAAATCTCTCCTCACCTCTGTCCTAAATGGTCTACCTTGAATCCTCAGACTGTGACCCCTGGTTCTGGACTCCCCCACCATTGGGAACATCCTCCCTACATCTACCCTGTCTCGTCCTATTAGAATTTTATAAGTCTCTATGAGATCCCCCCTCATTCATCTGAACTCCAGCGAAAACAATCCTAACTAGTCAATCTCTCCTCATACATCAGTCCCGCCATCCCCGGAATCAGCCTGGTAAACCTTCTCTGCACTCCCTCAAGAGCAAGAACATCCTTCCTCAGAAAAGGAGACCAAAACTGCACACAATATTCTAGGTGTGGCCTCACCAAGGCCCTGTATAATTGCAACAACACATCCCTGCTCCTGTACTCAAGACCTCTCACAATAAAGGCCAACATGCTATTTGCCTTCTTTATCGCCTGCTGCACCTGCATGCTTACCTTCAGTGACTGGTGCACAAAGACACCCAGGTCCTGCTGCACACTCCCCTCTCCCAATTTACAGCCATTCAGGTAGTAATCTGGCCTTTATAGGATGGGGCATAGAGTATAAAAGTTGGGGTCTGATGTTGCAGATGTTTAGAACGTTGGTTCGGCCGCATTTGGAATACTGCGTCCAGTTCTGGTCGCCACACTACCAGAAGGACGTGGAGGCTTTGGAGAGAGTACAGAGGAGGTTTACCAGGATGTTGCCTGGTAAGGAGGGGCTTAGTTATGAGGAGAGATTGGGTAAACTGGGGTTGTTCTCCCTGGAAAGACGGAGGATGAGGGAAGACTTAATAGAGGTATATAAAATTATGAAAGGCATAGATAGGGTGAACGGTGGGAAGCTTTTCCCCAGGTCGGTGGTGACGTTCACGAGAGGTCATAGGTTCAAGGTGAAGGGGGGGAGGTTTAACACAGATATCAGAAGGACATATTTTACACAGAGGGTGGTGGGGGCCTGGAATGCGCTGCCAGGCAAGGTGGTGGAGGCAGACACACTGGGAACGTTTAAGACTTATCTAGACAGCCATATGAACAGAGTGGGAATGGAGGGATACAAAAGAATGGTCTAGTTTGGACCAGGGAGCGGCATGGGCTTGGAGGGCCGAAGGGCCTGTTCCTGTGCTGTATTGTTCTTTGTTCTTGTTCTGTCTTCTTGTTTTTGCTTCCAAAGTGAATAACCTCACATTTTCCAAATTATACTGCATCTGCCATTGATTAGCCCACTCAACCAACCTGTCCAGATCATGCCAAAGGATCTCTACATCCCAGTTCACCCTCCCACCCAACTTAACACCTGCAAACTTCAAGATGTTACATTTTGTTCCCTCATCCAAATCATTAATATACATTGTGAATAGCTGGGGTCCCAGCACGGATCCCTGTGGCACCTCACTAGTTACTGCCTGCCAATTTGAAAAGGACCCATTAATTCCTGCTTTGTTTCCTCTCTGCCAACCAGTTTTCTATCCATCTCAATACACTTCCCCAATCCCATGCGCTTTAATCTTGCATGATAATCTCTTATGCGGGACTTTGTCAAAAGCTTTCTGAAAGTCCAAATATACCACATCGACTGGTTCCCCCTTGTCCACTCTACTAGTTACATCTTCAAAGAATTCCAACAGATTTGTCAAGCATGATTTCCCCTTCATAAATCCATGCTGACTCTGTCTGATCCTGCCACTGCTTTCTAAATGCTCTGCTATAAAGTCCTTGATAATGGATTGGAGAATTTTCCCCACTACCGATGTTAAACTGACTGGTCTATAATTAGTCAGTTTCAATTTCTTTGTCTAATTGTGTTGATGTGAAATACCTTGGGCTTAACTACATTAGCGGCGCCAATTCTTGTTATTGTTATTGAAGGATACAAGCCCAAGGAAATCATGTTTAATATATTGAGTGTTCTAGTGAGACCACATCTGAACTATTGTGTAATGTGTCTATGTAGTCCATTTCTAAGTTTCCCTCAGACCCATAGTGACGAGAATGTTTCTTTAATTTGAGAATGTAATTTGCAACAGTCTCACTTGGTGACTGCTTTCTTTCATAATAAGTAGTCTCACACCATCAGGTTAAAGTCCAACAGGTTTATTTGGTAGCACGAGCTTTCAGAACGCCGCTCCTTCATCAGGTGAGCTACCAAATAAACCTGGTGTTGTGAGTCCACTTACTGTGCCTACCCCAGTCCAATACTGGCAACTCCACATCATGTTTTTTCATAATGCCATAATGAGTCCAGAATTTTAGGGACCAGATCAGAAACTCCAAGGTATATTATGAAGTTATACTAGACTCCAACAATTGACACACTCAGAAGCTCTTATTAAAAGTACTTTATTCAACAGTACAGTTTAACTATAACAAAATGAAGTAGGGTAACCTTTATCAATTAAAATACTAAAACATGACAAGATATAATTCATAGCTGCTGGCCTATCTCTATTAGTTTCAACTTAAGCAATATACTTCATAGACATAAACTCCTCTCCAAAATCAGTTAGCAAACAACAGGCTTATGTGCTGGTACATGGGCTGCTGGTCGTCCAGCCTCCAGGCTACCTCTGGAGAGAGATGCCTATTTTTTGGCAGGTCCCAGAATATGGTCTCCAGAGAGAGAGAGGAAAGAACTCCTGCTCCTTGCAGATCCAAGTAGAAACTGCCGGTTTTTATTCTGTAAGATTACATTAGTCCTCTTGGAAGGGTTGAATTCCCCATTGTCACTAAATATGCCTTCAGTGCAATTTTCTTCAATTACATACCATGTTATAGAGTCATAGAGGTTTACAGCATGGAAACAGGCCCTTTGGCCCAACTAGTCCATGCCACCCTTATTTTTTTTTAAAACCTTAAGCTAACCCCAATTGCCCACATTTGGCCCATATCCCTAACTATCTAAATGCTTTTTAAAAGATTAAATTGTACCGGCCTCTTCTACTACCTCTGGCAGCTTGTTCCAGACACTCACCACCCTCTGTGTGAAAAAATTGCCCCTCTGGACACTTTTGTATCTCTCCAGTACCTCCTTCTCTCAAGACAGTTAGATGATTAGAGTTTTTCGAGGAAGTTACCAGGAAAGTGGATGAAGGGAGGGTGGTGGATGTTGTCTGCCTGGATTTCAGCAAGGCCTTTGACAAGGTCCCTCATGGGAGGTTAGTTAGGAAGGTTCAGTCGCTAGGTATACATGGGGAGGTAGTAAATTGGATTAGACACTGGCTCAATGGAAGAAGCCAGAGAGTGGTTGTGGAGGATTGCTTCTCTGAGTGGAGGCCTGTGACTAGTGGTGTGCCGCAGGGATCGGTGTTGGGTCCATTGTTGTTTGTCATCTATATCAATGATCTGGATGATAATGTGGTAAATTGGATCAACAAGTTTGCTAATGATACAAAGATTGGAGGTGTAGTGGACAGTGAGGAAGGTTTTCAAAGCTTGCAGAGGGATTTGGACCAACTAGAAAAATGGGCTGAAAAATGGCAAATGGAATTTAACGCAGACAAGTGTGAGATATTGCACATTGGAAGGACAAACCAAAGAAGAACGTACAGGGTAAATGGTAGGACTCTGAAGAGTGCAGTTGAACAGAGGGATCTGGGAATACAGGTACAGAATTCCCTAAAAGTGATGTCACAGGTGGATAGGGTCGTAAAGAGTGCCTTTGGTACATTGGCCTTTATAAATCGGAGTATTGAGTATAAAAGTTGGAGTGTTATGGTAAGGTTATATAAGGCATTGGTGAGGCTGAATTTGGAGTATTGTGTACAGTTTTGGTCACCTAGTTACAGGAAGGATGTAAATAAGGTTGAAAAAGTGCAGAGAAGGTTCACAAGGATGTTGCCGGGACTTGAGAAGCTGAGTTACAGAGAGAGATTGAATAGGTTGGGACTTTATTCCCTGGAGCGTAGAAGATTGAGGGGAGATTTGATAGAGGTGTATAAGATTTTGATGGGTATAGATAGAGTGAATGCAAGCAGGCTTTTTCCGCTGAGGCTAGGGGAGGAAAAAACCCAGAGGGCATGGGTTAAGGGTGAAAGGAGAAAAGTTTAAAGGGAATATTAGGCGGGGCTTCTTCGCGCAGAGAGTGGTGGGAGTGTGGAATGAGCTGCCGGATAAAGTGGTAAATGCGGGGTCACTTTTAACATTTAAGAAAAACTTGGACGGGTTCATGGATGAGAGGGGTGTGGAGGGATATGGTCCAAGTGCAGGTCAGTGGGACTAGGCAAAAAATGGTTCGGCACAGACAAGAAGGGCCAAAAGGCCTGTTTCTGAGCTATAATTTTCTATGGTTCTATGGTTCTACATCAATATTTAATTCCCCAAGTTCCCTAACATCCATGCTTTTCTCAACAGTAAATACTGCCGAGAAATATTAGTTTAGGATCTCACCCATCTTTTGTGGATCCGCACATAGATTACCTTGTTGATCCTTAAGAGGCCTTGTTGATTCAGTGTACCTGAAAAGAAAGTGCAAATTGCTTAACACTGTAAAGAGAAATGTGTTGCTGAAGCTTTTCTTCTTGCTGTCATCGGAACAAGTGAAAGAATGTCAATTTTTTAAAGAACTATCGCAACAATTCACACTGCAGGAGAAAAGGGTGCTGATTGGTTGACAAGTCAACTCTAATCGGCTGAGGTATTGCCAAGGAGAAAACAGTCAGCTCCCCATACTCCTGGGTAATTCAAAAAAGTCATGAGGCTTAAATATATTCCTTTAGTTTGCAGAGAATGGGTCCCTGTGTATGAATATGTGTCACTTCTAGTAAACGTAAATAAACCATGTTATGACCTTGACTTATTATCTTAAATTAGTTGTTCGTGGAACTATTAGCATACTCAGGATTGTTCACCAAATGATGCCCAATCATGGAATCACATCTGGATACTCAACAAGACCTTGGAATCCTCGTGCGTCAGTCGTTGAAAGCAAGCGTGCAGTATCAGCAGGCTGTAAAAAAGGCAAATGGTATGTTGGCCTTCATAGCGAGAGCATATGAGTATGGGGATAGGGATGTTTTTCTGCAATTGTACAGGGCATTGGTGAGATCACACCTGGAGTATTGTGTGCAGTTTTGGTGTCCTTATCTGAGGAAGGATGTCCTTGCTACAGAGGGAAGACAGTGAAGATTTACCAGGCTGATTCCTGGGATGGCATATGAGGAGAAATTTAAATCAGTTAGGATTATATTCACTGGAGTTTTGAAGAGTGAGAGGGGATTTCATAAAAACTTATAAAATTCTAACTGGATTAGACAGGATAGACTAATGTTCCCAATAGTGGGGGAGTCCAGAACTAGGGGTTATAGTTTGAGGATAAGGGATATGCTATGAGGATAAGCTATGTCCTTTAGGACTGCAGTGGCTCGGCCTGTAGTGCTGCTGCATGAGTTGAGGACATGAGTCTGCATGAGTTGGCATGGGGGGTTATAAAGGGCTATGGGGACGTGAATGGAGGGGAAGGAAATAGGATTGCATGGAGGATGTGAGGGGCCATGGGAGTGGGTGGGTGAGGGACACAGCTTGGCATGGGGAGGCATAGTGGCCATGGGAGTTTAATAATGGCATTTAGTTACATGGATCGGGTATGAGACGTGTGTGCAGGGTGTGGTTAGGAAATGAGTGTTAAGGGTTAGAGGAATATTTCATGTTTTATTCTATAGTTTTAAACTTAGGACACATTGCTGGAGCTCTGAGGCAGGCCTTCCGCCCATCCTGCTTCTGCACCTGACTATCTCCTCAGTTCTTCTGGGGTTGGCGACCCTGACTCCTAATCCAACCTGCCACCACTAAAACCCTACCCCCTCACCCCCACAAACGGAAAATCTAACTTCTGGGCCTCCATTTTCAAAAGCTGGTTTCATGGAACTGGGAATCCTCCCATCACTGTGCAACCACGGAGTGAAGACCTGCGCCGCTGTTTCTCGAGCATATCAGGATGGCACCTGGCATGTGGGGAATTATGGGTCTAATAGAGGCAGTGGGAAATGATGCTCAGCAACTCAATCAGTGACACGGAGCTGTCAGTGTCGTTGCTGAACACGCTGTGATTTCCCCACAGTGAGAGGCAGGAGACCTGAGGCTGGCTGCTGACATTGCCAGGTCAGCAGGAGCTGGCAGGGGAAGCCTTGCTGCACAAACCACTGGCAGCTGAATGATTGGCGAAGGGAATAGGTTGCTCTGACATTGTACTGAGTAGCAAAGGAGAATCTTCAGCTGAGGCACCTTCCTAATCAGGAGAAGCACAGAGAAGGGTTACAAAGAGAGGAATACCCAAGACCATGTAGCCTGAATCTTGCGCTTTTTGGGCACATGTGATCGGGAAGCCCAGAAGCAGGTACCTACTGTGCCCCCAGCAACTTTTGGCCCCTGAATGCGGTTTCATGCTGGCTGGTGAATTAGTGGACAGCTAGTATGTAAAGTGCGCTGAGAAAGGTTCAGCTCTTTGATTTGATTTGATTTATTATTGTCACATGTATTAACATACAGTGAAAAGTATTGTTTCTTGCGCGCGATACAGACAAAGCATACCATTCATAGAGAAGGAAAGGAGAGAGTGCAGAATGTAATGTCATAGCTAGGGTGTAGAGAAAGATCAACTTAATGCAAGATAGGTCCATTCAAAAGTCTGACAGCAGCAGGGAAGAAGCTGTTCTTGAGTCGGTTGGTACGTGGCCTCAGACTTTTGTATCTTTTTCTCAATGGAACAAGGTAGAAGAGAGAATGTCTGAGGTGCGTGGAGTCCTTAATTATGCTGGCTGCTTTGTCGAGACAGCAGCAAGTGTAGACAGAGTCAATGGATGGGAGGCTGGTTTGCGTGATGGATTGGGCTACATGCACGACCTTTGGCAGTTTCTTGCGGTCTTGGGCAGAGCAGGAGCCATGCCAAGGTGTGATACAACTGGAAAGAACGCTTTCTATGGCCACTGTAAAAGTTGGTGCGAGTCGTAACTGACATGCCAAGTTTCCTTAGTCTTCTGAGAAAGTAGAGGCGTTGGTGGGCTTTCTTAACTTGGCATGGGGGGACCAGGACAGGTTGTTGGGTGATCTGGACACCTAGAAACTTGAAGCTCTTGACCATTTATACTTAGTCCCCATTGATGTAGACAGGGGCATGTACTCCACTACGCTTCCTGAAGTCGATGACAATCTCCTTCGTTTTGTTGACAGGAGTGGTGCATGTAAGAGGACGGATGCTGAGGAAAGTGAAGATGTTAAGAGCCGCTGACCTGTGCAAATTAAATTCAATAAAAATAATGAAGCAAACTGTGACTATGCTGCAGCACATTGAAGCACCTGCTGGCAGAACTCATAATATCTCAGTCCCCAGACATTTTTAAATTATATTTCGCCTCGGAAATTTCATCCTGCCCCGGGTCAAGTTTATAGTGAAAATATGAAGGCCACCTGGTCAATTGCCCCATCCACCAGCCATGAGAGTGGATGGGCCTCATAAAATCGCTTTCAATTGACTCTTTAATGGGCTTAATTGTTCATTTATTGTCAGCGGGCGTGCTTCCAACTGCCACGTGTGCCCGCTGAGTCAAAGATCCCCTGAGTGCGCAGGGCACACTCAAACAATTTCACATTCTGGCTTATGGGTAGCTGCTGGGGGTAAAGCTTGTCCCTGAGGAGCTGGATCCCGACTCCATCCAGTATCCAGGCATGGAAGTGGAAAGGCACAACAAGCAAAGCCAATTAGTTACACCAGCCTGCACTGAGCAGCTCATTGGCATGTTGAAGGTGCACTTCTGCTGCCTTGACTGGTCAAGTGGTGCCATCCAGGATGAGCCAGACAGAGTGTGGCCAGTTGCCTCACACTCCACAATGTGATTCCACATATGGGACTGCAGCTGGATGAAAAGGAGGGCCTTCCTTGGAGGAGAAAGATGAGGAGAAAGGCGAGAGGCATGAGGACATTGCAGAGGAGTCCTGCGCACACTCATTAAGGGCGGCACGGTAGCACAGTGGTTAGCACTGCTGCTTCACAGCTCCAGGGTCCCGGGTTCGATTCCCAGCTCGGGTCACTGTCTGTGTGGGGTTTGCACATTCTCCTCGTGTCTGCGTGGGTTTCCTCCGGGTGCTCCGGTTTCCTCCCACAGTCCAAAGATGTGCGGGTTAGGTTGATTGGCCAGGTTAAAAAATTGCCCCTTAGAGTCCTGGGATGCGTAGGTTAGAGGGATTGGCGGGTAAAATATGTGGGGGTGGGGCCTGGGTGGGATTGTGGTCGGTGCAGACTCGATGGGCCGAATGGCCTCCTTCTGCACTGTAGGATTTCTATGATATTAAAGGGAGGCCACTGATATTACCCCAGGTCTCACGGCAATCAGTGGGCTGGTCAATGCTGATTGAGTGACTCTTCCATTGGGGCCCCGAGACCTGTGGCAGATCATTCACTCTGAACTTGAAGCATCAATACAAGTTCTGGTCCACCAACAGACAGGAAGCATGGGATCACTACCACCATCACAGGCTCCCACATCTGTCTTTCCATCCTTGCCTTGGAGATGCCCATGGAGTGGGGGTGGCGGGGTGGGGGAGGGAGTGTCCTACACAGGCTGCTGTGTATATGTCATTGCAGGAGAAGTTTCTGTCCCTGTGCCTTACAGCATGGATGCAGTCAAAGAGGCTGAGAGTGCGAGGGATTACACCTGGAGGAGAACCCTCTCATCTTTGAGTTCTTAAGCCCTTTCATGATGCCCTTGTCTGGGATGCAGCTAACATTGACTCGATGTGCCATCAGCAAGTCTGAGTGACCAATGTTACAGAGAGTATCACTCTTTCTGTGCATTTGGCACAGTGCTCCTCAGAGTAACACGCTCACTCTCTCACCGGGGGTGCTCATGTGACTGAGTGCCTGCACCGAGACAGAGCACATGCCCTGAATGGACTCCTCCATTGGCTGCCCGTGGTTCCAGATTGTGTAAGAGATCACAGTCATTCAGAAATTCATCTGCCTCTGATGTTCCAGAAAGAGCCAGCAGCATTTGCCCAGTGGACCTGTCTGTCTCACCGAAGAGGGCTGCCCACAGCTGACTCTGCTTTACCCTCTTTCACCCTGTGCTCCCCTTGAGCTAGAGTTTGGCTGCACTGAGGTGAGTGTGGTCTGTATTGGTGGATGGTGGGACTGGCTCTAGGGAGTTTTGACCCACTGAGGAAGCAGGTGGGGTCTGCACTCTTCCACTCTGGAGCATCAGCACAAACAAGCTCATAGGTAACAGTGTGGATTGGACAGAAGTCTCTATTCATCTGAGGATGGACGCATCAAATGATTTTGCTTCTTTCAGCCTCCAGCCTCACCAGTGGCCGTGATGGCATCCAAGTGGTGTCCATTGCTGCCCTCTATGGCAGTGAGATGGTATGGGCCTGGCAATCTGCCTTCTAACTGTGCCATCTCCGAGGCATTGCGAGTTCCCTTCTCCGGCAGGATGAGGGGAAAATGATGGATGAGTACACCACCCATCCCCCTTACCTCTCACAGCTTGACACTGACATGAGTTGCTGTGCTCTTCGATGGTGCCTCCTTCCCATCTTCACCCCAGATGTGAGGGCAGCTGACATCCCAGTGATGCAACTGAGCATTCACTTGGGGAACACTATAGACACACTGAGTTCATCCACACGCCGTTGTGTACAGAATTAGAGGCCTGTCACAAGGGTGTCACGAGCCACTCACCTTCCCAGATCTTAGGAGGTGTTCCTGGTTACACAATGATGTGTCATCTCCTCTGCCACCTCCAACCCTTTTTGCCCCCCTGGCTTTTTTGGAAGCCAGGAAGGAAATTTCCCTCCTCTTGGTCACAGCTCCAGCAAAAACAGTAACATTATGCTACTGGGGAGGCATCCAAAAATTTTAAGGCTATCCATTTATCCCATTCCAGCACCAGCCCGATCCTAATTGACACCATGTGGTGACATTCCCACAGTGAGCAGCAAGCTCAGTCATGACTGCCACTTGCCATTTGAAAGGGATCTCCAGTTCAATGTCCCACCTCCAGTCTTCCCCCAGCACCGCTGACTGGACACCCATGGGACATTTAGCTCATCCACATTCGAAAATTGCATCATGTTAGCAATGTTCATATAAAGCAGGATTGGGATCTGGCACTGCTCCAGTGGGCTGCTTCCCAATCCGGGATTGAGGATCCAGTCCCTTGTATTTGCACTCAGCTGGGTTGCAATGATTTCACACAGAGGTCACTAACCAAGGCACTAACCAGTTGGCTTGGTGAGCTTCAGTGCTCTTTTATTGGTTGTTAGAAAGGAGGACTTGCTACTCACCAGATAGCACCCTTCTGAGCCAAAAGTCCCAGGTTCGAATCCCACAACATGTTGGCCATGGAAGGAGTGCTCATGATCCAGTTCAGCGGTTTACAATCACCCTGCTAACCCTTTCAATGCTTCCCCACTATTAACCCAAGGGAGAAAAGGGATATCGGCAATTGGGGCCAGCTGGGAGGCCACCATGGTCAGCATGGACCAGTTGGGCCGAAGGGCCTGTTTCTGTGCTGCATTGCTCTCTGACTTTATCGGGGGGATTTTAGTTGCTAGTTTTTAAAAACTAGATATTTGTGTGTCTAAATCTTTATTTGTCTCTCTGTAAAATCTTTCCAGTGTGATTTGATTATGGGTGCATACATTTCCTGACTTTCCGTCATTGAATATTCTTTTATGTGATTTGCTGCTTGGACAGCTTAATGATATCATGAGTGATCTCCATTAAAGAACCCAATAATCCACTTCAGAGTGAGAGATGGAAGCGTCACATCACTGAGACCACAAGATCTCTCAGTGCAGTTTTATTCAAGGTCAACGACAATCCCCCTTGCTTTGCCTCCAACTGTAAAATCTGAGCCAATATGTACCTCTGTAGTTCCTGTATGTCTCTACAATTGGATTCCTCCATTTATCATGGGAGAATTCTGCCTGCTCGTTATCACTTTACCTTTATTGAGCCTTACTCTGTCTTCCAAATGTTTACTTCAACAGTACTTGTTCTATATCATGCCAGTGTCATCCCGGTTTGGGTGGCTCGGTGGCACAGTGGTTAGCACTGCTGCTTCACAGTGCTAGGGACCCGGGTTTGATTCCTGGCTTGCATGTTCTCCCCGTGTCTGCAAGGGTTTCCTCCGGGTGCTCCGGTTTCCTCCCACAGTCCAAAGATGTGCAGGTTAGGTGGATTGGCCCTGCTAAATTGCTCCTTAGTGTTAGGGGGACAAGCAGGGTAAATGCCTAGGGTTGTGGGGATAGGGCCTGGATGGGATTGTGGTAGATGCAGACTTGATGGGCCGAATGACCTCCTTCTGCACTATAGGATTCTATGATTCACAGAAACACCGCATTCCATTCAATCCCCAAATTGCACACAGAAACACACTCTTCTCTTCCAAGTCAGTTCTTTATCGCATTTCCCACCAGTATCTTTACCAAGTACTCTTCTCGCGCTAAAACTCTTTCCTTACTGCCTCACCAGTTCAAGTTGACACTCTGCACGTCCCCCTAAACAATGCCTACATGCAGTTGAAGCTAGCATTCTAATGTTTACAACCCTTCCAAGCAGTCATTTAATATTTGCATTCTTCTCCCCGAATTGGGTTCCCATTGTCATCCATTCTCCCCACTCAATGCACCCCTATTAGTTTCTCCTTCAAATTAATGCTGAAGCTCTTCCTCTCCCAGTTCATAATAACTGCTGCAGCTTTCTGCCCTATTTCCATTCTTAATTTATTAGTATTTTATTAATATGTATTAATGAATGTTATCCTCTTTATCCAGCACTGCTGTGCCTGAAATAGTTCTAGCCACTCAACAAAGAACAAAGAACAGTACAGCACAGGAAACAGGCCATTCGGCCCTCCAAGCCTGTGCCTCTCATTGGTCCAACGAGACAAGTCGTTTGTATCCTTCCATTCCATGACTGCTCATGTGACTATCCAGGTAAGTCTTAAACAATGCCAGCGTGTCTGCCTCCACCACCCTACTTGGCAGCGCATTCCAGGCCCCCACCACTCTCTGTGTAAAAAACGTCCCTCTGATATCTGAGTTATACCTCGCCCCTCTCACCTTGAGCCTGTGACCCCTCGTGATCGTCACCTCCGACCTGGGAAAAAGCTTCCCACTGTTCACCCTATCTATACCCTTCATAATTTTGTACACCTCTATTAGATCTCCCCTCATTCTCCGTCTTTGCAGGGAGAACAAGCCCAGTTTACCCAATCTCTCCTCATAGCTAAGACCCTCCATACCAGGCAACATCCTGGTAAACCTTCTCTGCACTCTCTCTAAAGCCTCCACGTCCTTCTGGTAGTGCAGCGACCAGAACTGGACGCAGTACTCCAAATGTGGCCTAACCAGCGTTCTATACAGCTGCAACATCAGACTCCAGCTTTTATACTCTATACCCTGTCCTATAAAGGCAAGCATACCATATGCCTTCTTCACCACCTTCTCCACCTGTGCTGCCACCTTCAAGGATTTGTGGACTTGCACACCTAGGTCCCTCTGTGTTTCTATACTCTTGATGCCTCTGCCATTTATTGTATAACTCCCCCCTACATTAGTTCTTCCAAAATGCATCACTTCGCATTTATCTGGATTAAATTCCATCTGCCATTTCTCCACCCAATTTTCCAGCCTATCTATATCCTGCTGTATTGCCCGACAATGCTCATCGCTATCCGCAAGTCTAGCCATCTTCGTGTCATCTGCAAACGTGATGATAACACCAGTTACACCTTCTTCCAAATCATTTATATATATCACAAATAGCAGAGGTCCCAGTACAGAACCCTGCGGAACACCACTAGTCACAGACCTCCAGCCGGAAAAAGACCCTTCGACTGCTACCCTCTGTCTCCTGTGGCCAAGCCAGTTCTCTACCCATCTAGCCACCTCTCCTTGTATCCCATGAGCCTTAACCTTCTTAACCAACGTGCCATGAGGGACTTTGTCAAATGCCTTACTGAAATCCATATAGACAACATCCACGGCCCTTCCTTCGTCAACCATTTTTGTCACTTCCTCAAAAAACTCCACCAAATCTGTAAGGCACGACCTCCCTCTTACAAAACCATGCTGTCTGTCACTAATGAGATTGTTCCGTTCTAAATGCGCATACATCCTGTCTCTAAGAATCCTCTCCAACAACTTCCCCACCACGCACGTCAAGCTCACTGGCCTATAATCACCCGGGTTATCCCTGCTATCCTTCTTAAATAACGGTACGACATTCGCTATCCTCCAATCCTCAGGGACCTCACCTGTGTCCAATGAAGAGACAAAGATTTCCGTCAGAGGCCCAGCAATTACATCTTTTGTCTCCCTGAGCAGTCTAGGATAGATGCCATCAGGCCCTGGGGATTTGTCAGTTTTAATGTTACCTAAAGAACCTAACACTTGCTCCCTTGTAATGGAGATTCTCTCTAACGGGTCAACACCTCCCTCTGAGACACTCCCAGTCAACAAGTCCCTCTCCTTTGTGAATACCGATGCTAAAGTATTTATTTAGGATCTCCCCTATTCCCTTGGGTTCTAAGCATAATTCCCCTCCTTTGTCCCTGAGAGATCCGACTTTTTCCCTGACAACTCTTTTGTTCCTAACATATGAATAAAATGCCTTAGGATTCTCCTTAATCCTATCTGCCAAGAACATTTTGTGACCTCTTTTTGCCCTTCTAACTCCCCGTTTGAGTTCTTTCCTACTCTCTCTATATTCCTCCAGAGCTCCATCTGTTTTCAATTGCCTGGACCTAACGTACTCCTCTCTTTTCTTTGTGATCAGATCCTCAATTTCCCTGGTTATCCACGGCTCTCGAATCCTACCTTTCCTATCCTTCCTTTTTACATGCACATGCCTGTCCTGCAACCTTATCAACTGTTCCTTAAAAGACTCCCACGTGCCAGATGTGGACTTACCCCCTAACAGCCTCTCCCAATCAACGGCCACCAATTGCTGCCTAATCCGGCTATAGTTAGCCTTACCCCAATTTAGCACCCTACCCTTAGGACAACATTCGTCCTTGTCCATTACTATCCTAAAGTTAACAGTGTTGTGGTCACTATTTGCCACATGTTCCCCTACCAAAACTTTGACGACCTGACCGGGCTCATTTCCCAGAACTAGGTCCAGTATAGCCCACTCTCTAGTCAGGCTATCTACATACTGTTCCAAAGAACCTTCCAGTATGCATTTTACAAATTCCTACCCGTCCAGACCCCCAGCCCTAAGCACATTCCAGTCTATACCAGGGAAATTGAAGTCTTCCACTACAACAACCCTATTTTTTTCTGCACATATCCAGAATCTCCTGACATATCCATTCCTCCACTTCCCGTGGGCTGTTGGGTGGCCTGTAGTCTACCCCCTGCATAGTGATTGCACCTTTCCTGTTTCTGAGCTCCACCCACAGCGACTCATTACATGACCCCTCTAAGTTGTCTACCCTCTGCACCGCTGTAATATGCTCCCTAACTAATACCGCTACTCCCCCACCTTTTTTAGCCCCTCCTCTGTCTCGCCTAAAACACTTATACCCCGGAATATTCAGCTGCCAGTCAGTGCAGAAAAGGATGACCGTCTTCACAAGAATGCCCATTCACAGTATGCGATGGCTGCCATTATATCCACTGGAAGAAAGGTTTTAGTAAAGCGGACAGTGCGAGGAGAGATCCAAGCTGAGGTTTGTTGGCAAACACTGGAAAGCGGACGTTGTCAGCATGGAATGCTGATTTATATGAAAGCTTGAGTAACTTTCATGTTTGACTCTATGATTATCATGGCAATAGTTGCACACATGAACAAAGTGTATCTTCAAAGTTTTAAGCTTATCTTTATTTCGCACCAAACCTCAGTGATGTTCACATTTCTGGTCACGTAAATCTATAAACGCAAAATAATTAGATCGGTGGTTAATATTCTGAGGATCTCATGAATGAAAAATAATCAAATGGCTTCAGAATTTGTTCAGAATCAATCTACAGTTTTCACCCTGACAGACAACAGTGTGGTGTTCCTTACTTCTCTGCCCTGTGAGCTGGAACTGGTTTCATACATTGTATCCTACCATATCCAATTGTAGAAATTCAACTCAATCTCATACAAATGAGTAGAGAAGCGTTGATTTGATCATTAGTACCATTGTAACATTTAATTCTATATAATTACCTCAAGTTATTGTCCAATAATTGGCATATTTAAAGTCGATAATTGCTGTGATAACTTGGTAAGTATGTCAAATTATAAATCATTTTGAAAAAAAATGAAAATTGATGATGCAGAACACTATTGTTCCCCATCACGGATATTTTTTTCGAACTGATTTTTGACCTCACTTACTTTCCTCAGTTATTGCACTGGTTATCAGTTTGTACAGGATACACTTTGCTCACATGCCCCATGTTTGCAAGTAGGAAACGGGATTAAAAATTCATCCAGTGTAAGGTGTTTGTGTTGTGCTGCCGTCAGGTCTTTCAATAAGGTCTCTGAACGGGCTACAATTTTCTTTGTTGAGTAGATGTGAAAGTGACTTCCCTCTAGGCTGTGTGCAGAGTTGAAATCTTCCTTGCAGACCTTGCACAAGCCAGCTCCTTTATCTCATGAGCTTAAAGAACCCACACACTTAAACAATTTGGCAGTGCACTAAAAACAGATTAGACTTATTGGGGTTACCCCCCAACCCCCTGCACCGCGAGTGCCACCCGCCCTTGCCCTCCCCCCCGCCCCCCACTGTTTTCAGGAGGCTGGATGGCAGCAGGGGCAGAGAATCAAGGGGGAGGCCCAAAACAGCTCTCACGTCGGCAGCAATTCCCCACTCAATTGTTCCCAGCCCTTGGCAATGATGCAATGAGATTCCCGCAATGAAAGATCAGGAACCCCATTACGGTACATCAACATATACTCCCCTCTAGGGGAAAGAGAGTCATGCCTGAGCAGTACTCTGGCATTGCCTGGACACTACCAGGGAGTAGACCCAGGGCATAGTGTCAGGGGGCAGGGTTCAAGGACCTTCCATTTATCAGAGCCGTGAAGAGGTTTCCAATGTCCGTAGGTCAGGATTATTCATGTGTGGGAGGAGGGTGTTCCCTCTGTGTGTGTGTGTGTGTGTGTGTGGGGGGGGGGGGGGGGGGGGTGAGGGAGGGAGGAGGGGGTGGGGAAGAGGGGGGAAGGGGGGATTCCTCCTGTGCATGGGAGAGGGTCTCCATGTCCATGGGGGAAATCTTGTTTTTATTTTTATTTTTGTTAGCTTAGGGCGCCCTGCTCACTTGAATCATAGAATCCCAATTAAATCTGCACTGACTCTGACATAGCGTCTCTCCCTCTCCCTATCCCTGTAATTCCACACATTTAACATAGCTAATGCCATCTAACTTACACATCTTGTGATACTAAGGGGCAATTTAGCATGGCCAATCACCTAACCTGCACATCGTTGGACTGTGAGTAGCAACTGGAGTACCCGGAGGAAGCCCACGCAGGCACAGAGAGAATGTGCAAACTCCACACAAACAGTGACCCGAGACCGGAATCGAACCCAGGTCACTGGTGCTGTGAGGCAGTAGTGCTAACCACTGTGCCACCATGCAGCCCAATGGCATGACATGAGCCTGTCATATCAGTGTGGGACCCATCTCCAGGTCTTTTCTTGACCTAGTGTCAAAAAATGTTGTGGGAAACATCATTTTTTCTGCCTGAGTTGACACTTGGTCAAAGAAGGGGAAAATTTCCCCCATTGTCTTTGTGTCAGGAGTGAGAGTCTTTCACTTATAGATTTATTCACGGAACTGACACTTTAAGACAACACAGTTAGTGATACAAGGCAGTGGAAACATTATTGCTGAGATCCAAGTCAAAATCAACCTTACTTTAGTAAATTTAATAACATTAGTCCTAATTATTCTAAGGCATGGACTAGTATGTGATATGATCTCTTAAGAAAAGATCTGATTGCAATATCCTACAGGTATTAATTGAACAGCAGTGTCTGTTTAGAATGACGTGGATCCTGCATATCCAGGCTGCCTTTTTTGTATAATTCTCTTGCAACGGAAAGCAGAGCTGAGTGCACTGACATTTAAATCATAGTTTAATCTTAATATTAAAAAGAATCAAAAGGCTGGTTTACACATTGCTGACATTAAAAAGTTAAAGTATAAAAAACATCCCTCGGTAATCCTTTGGAATTAACCTCAATTTTGTATGGGATGCACTTGTTGTACCATGGCTGGCTTGAAACTGAAGCAGCATAAGATTATCTCTTCCTAAATTTGATTCACGTAACTCTGTGTAAGTCAATATGACACAATTTGCATTGGCGCAAAGCTAAAGTTATTTTGTGTTGGTGAAAAACATATGGTTTAGGTTTGTCTCCACAGATCAGTTTCCCAATTACTCATTAACACGTCTATATCTCCAAGTTGCCCATGATCTTGATTACTTTAAGCACAAATAAAAGACCGGCAAAAGCAACCTGGTTCTGCAGTGATATGGGACTCGGAACTACACAGATGCTTATTGAATTGGCAACATAGTAAAATCTTTTCTAAAGGCAGATTCCTCACTCTGTGAGATGCAATTATTGTGACTGGGAATGGTATTTTAGCTAAAGCTAATTTTTCTACATTGCTTTTTTCTGTAAGTATTTGACAGTTATGAGTCTTTATTTTATTCCACCAGAGACTGTTGAGTGGAAGACTATTTATCAGGCATCAAGGCCTGATGGGAACATAATTTAATGCCTTTGATATACATTCTGTATAGATATTTCATGTAGAATCCAAGAAAACATTGTAGATCATCATTTCAGTTTTATTATTACAACCATTTATTTACTTTGTTCTGGATAGTCTCTCTACTGAATCATTGTAAAAGAATTACCATTGCTGCAGACTTCTGCAATCATATCAGATTTAGGACTTGCCTTGAAGACCTCAAACTAACTAATATGGACAGATATAGTTCATAATATCTAATAGCTGTTCTTTAAATGTCACTAATGAATGAGCTGTCCAGTTTTTATTCACTGCCCCTCCCCTGGCCCCTTACAGGAATTACTTTTTGTCCCGAGGTAACATCAATAATGTACAACTTTAATCCCTTGTTTTTGCTTCATTATTTTGTTGTTCTATTCTCCTCACAAGAATTACCCGCTGATAATGAACGGTTTTCTTTATAGTTGTTTAATTGTAGCCAATATACAAAATGAAAGTGCAAATCTTAGCAAGCCAAGAAAATTATGCCTTTCTCTGCGCAGAGAAAGAGCACATTGCATCAAGGAAGGAGGGAAACCATAGACTTCTCATTCCAAACTGCTATATCTGCCTCTCAGCAGTTAGATCAAGACTGCTTTAGCCCAGGAGGTTACTTATCCAGTCTCTCAGCGAATGACTACTTTGTACAGAGGGTATGTGGGGTTAAGCTATTAAATAGATGAGATGATGAGCCTAATTGCCATTCCAAAGTTCTTGTACTTTTCAATCCTATGACAGCATGAGAAGAATCAAATAATTCATTCCACTTTTGTTGATTTTTATTCCTTGAATGCCATACATGAAAGAACCATCCCCATGACAACACCTCCGAATTCCATAACTGGTGTAAACTGGCGTATCATGGCTAGAGTATGTAATATCTTCAGAATGCAACCTATTATGGAATCTTCAGCCAATACTTCCAGATCTGAAAACCTTCACCAAGAGCAGCAAGTACATAGGAACACATGTTCTCCAAGTTCACCAAGTTCTCTTCTGAGTCACACCTATCCTGATTTCATTGTTTCTCAAGAGTGTCCTGCAGTCAGTATCACAGTGAACCAGTCTGGGAAGAGTGTTCTGCAGTCAGTATCACAGTGAACCAGTCTAGGAACCTGATGAAAAGTAAGTAGTAACTGGTGACTATCTTTTCATTGTAACCCATGTATTCAATCATTTGGTAGCATAGTAAGAATACAGGTAAGGCCTGTTGTTACAGACTCAGCATCTGGAGTAGAAGAAGGTCCTTAGTGTTATTGATGTTCTGAGCTCGAAAGTAGCAAGAGGAGTGATCTAAGGGCAAGTCATGGCAGAACAGTTTGGCCATGTGGAATCCTCCTCCTGTGCTATGTGGGAACTAGGAATACTTCCAGTGTCCAAGATGAACATTTGTTCATGAAGTGTCTGCAGCAGAAGCTATTGGAAATCCATGTATCGGAGCTGGAGTCACTCTCGGGTCTCATGAGGCTGAGATTTGCATGGATGGCATGTTTAGAGTGATGTTCATACTTCAGGACAAGTTTGTGCAGGCAGAGAGGGAATGGGTAACTGTTAGGCTTAGTGCAGGTAAGCAGGTGGTGCAGAAGCCCCCTGGGGCTATATCCCTGTCCAACAGCTATTGTGTTTTGGATACTGTTGTGGATAATAACTTCTCAGGGGAATGCAATGAAAGCCAAGCCAATGACACCATGTGTGGCTCAACTGTTCAGATGGGGAGAAAAAGAAGGGTAGCGGGATAGTGATAGGGGATTCAATTGTAAGGAGAACAGGTAAGTATTTATGTGGCCACAAAAGTGATTCCAGGAAGGTATGTTGCCTCCCTGGTGCTAGGGTCAAGGACATCACAAAGTGGTTGCAGAATATTTGAAAGGGGAGGGCAAAGAGCCAGTGGTCATGGGATGCATTGGTACCAATGACACAGGTCAAAAAGGGATGAAGCCCTGAAAGCTGAATACAGTGATTTAAGTGATAAATCCAGAAGCAGGGTCTCTATGTTAGTGATCTTGGGATTATTCACACGGAGCAGAAATAGGAGGATAGGTAGGATGAATGTGTAGCTTCAGATTCCTAAGGCATTAGGACATATTCTGGGGAAGGTAGGACCTGTAAAAACTGGATAGGTTAAACACCAACAGGACCAGGACTAGTATCCTTGCAGGGATGTTTGCTATTGCTGTTGGGTGGCTTTAAACCAATATGGCAAGGGATGTGTACCTGAGCAGTGAATTAGAGAAGATGGAAAGTGGGTTCGAAACAAAAGGCAGAAAAAGTGAAAGCAAATGAAGAATACATGGAAATAAAAGGCAAAAAACAAACAGTGGCTCTATTGCCCCTAGAGAAGGGCTTTGTGTAAGGAAACGTGGTAGGAAAAAAAAAGGGTTCTGTATCTTAGTGCACATAGGGTGGCACGGTGGCACTGTGGTTAGTGCTGCTGCCTCACAGCGCCAGAGACCCAGGTTCAATCCTGACCTCAGGTGACTGTGTGGGGTTTGCACATTCTCCCTGTGCCTGCATGGGTTTCCTCCGGGTGCTCCAGTTTCCTCCCACAGATAAATTGTCCCTTAGTGTCAGGGAAATTAGCAAGGTAAATACATGAGGATAGGGCCTACGTGGGATTGTTGTCGGTGTAGGCTCGATGGGCCCAATGGCCTCCTTCTGCACTGTAGGGATTCTATGGTAGCCTAAAAAACAAGATGAATAAACTGATGGCACAAATAGAGTTAAATGGATATGATCTGATCGCTATTACTGGGACATGTTTGCAAGGGGATCAAAGTATTTTACTGTCGAAGATACTATAAGCATCCCAGAAATAGTTAAACACATGCAAGAAAATTAAATGCAGTTACCATCACCATAGAATTAATTTTAGGCAAACTAATGGGGTTAAATGCTGATAAGTCCCCTATTCCTGATGATTTGCACCCCAGGACCTTAAAGGAGGTGGCTACAGAGATTAAAGATTCATTGGTAATCATTTTCCAAAAATCCATGGATTCTGGAACTCTGCTAAACAGTTGAAAAATTGCCAATGTGGCACTCTTGTTCAAAAATGGAAGGAGGCAAAATGCAGGAAACTACAGGACAGTTAGTCTAACTTCAGTTATTAGAAAATATTATAATCAATTATTAAGGAGAGAATAGCAGTGCATTTGGAAAGTCATATTCTGATTAAGCACAGTCAGCAAGGTTTCATGAAGAGGAAATCGTGTCTGACAAATTTACTAGAGTTCTTTGAGGAGGTATCAGCCAGAGTAGATAGAGAAGAACCAGTCAATGTCATATATTTGGATTTTCAAAAGGCATTTGATAAGATGTTGAAACAAAAGGCTATTATGCAAGACAGGAGCTCATGATGTTGGAGGTAATATTCTGGTATGGATAGAGGATTGTTTAACTTACAGGAAGCAGCGAGTACCAAGAAGCAGGTCTTTCTCAAGTTGGAAGATAGCAACCACTAGAGTTCCACAGGGATCAATTGTGGTGAACCACTGTTACTACATGTATGTGCCTGGACACACCCATGCTGCACCTGGCCCGAGACTCCTCCCTTTCTACCTGAGACCCCTCCCTTTCTACCCAGAGTGGGGTATAAAGGTGATGGTCCCTCCTCCTTGCCTCAGTCTAGATCAGGTCAGCTACAAGGGTGTGCTCCTGTTCTCTGTGAATAAAACCCTATTAGTTTCCCTCACTCACAGGAGTCTTGGTGTCGTAATTGATAGTGCATCAATTTTATTCACAGAGAAAAAAAAACGGAATGGAGCAACTTTTAAAGCCCGATACCCTAAACCTGGATCCGCAAGCGCCGGGGGCCGCCAACAGCTTTAATCACTGGCTGAAGTGCTTTGAAGCCTTCCTCGGAGCCTCCACGGCCGTCCGGTCCGATGCAGACAAGCTACACGCGCTCAACGCCCAGCGATGCAGTTTTCGCCACCATCTGTGACGCAGAAACGTACGCAGATGCGCTAGCGCTCCTAAAGAGCCAATACAGCCAACAGACGAATGAAGTCTACGCCAGGCATCTGCGAGCTACCCATAAACAGCGGCCGGGAGAATCAAACGCACAGTTCCTCCGCGAACTACGTGCGCTCGGCAGGGCCTGTAACTGCAAGGCCGTATCCGCTGCGCAGTATACAGAGGACTTGATCCGTGATGCCTATGTTACGGGCATCGCATCCAACTATATTCGACAGCGCCTGCTAGAACACATAGAACATAGAACATAGAACATTACAGCGCAGAACAGGCCCTTCGGCCCACGATGTTGCACCGACCAGATAAAAAAAAAAACTGTGACCCTCCAACCTAAACCAATTTCTTTTCGTCCATGAACCTATCTACGGATCTCTTAAACGCCCCCAAACTAGGCGCATTTACAACTGATGCTGGCAGGGCATTCCAATCCCTCACCACCCTCTGGGTAAAGAACCTACCCCTGACATCGGTTCTATAACTACCCCCCCTCAATTTAAAGCCATGCCCTCTCGTGCTGGATTTCTCCATCAGAGGAAAAAGGCTATCACTATCCACCCTATCTAAACCTCTAATCATCTTATATGTTTCAAAACACGGTGGGCTAGATCTTCCAAAAACTGTAACACTCGCGGAATCCCTAGAAGTGGCATCCCGTAACCTCGAGGCGTACGCGCCCGATCACGCGACATCATGGGCCTCACGGCCACTATCATCCCAGTACCTAGGAGGGCCTCAGACTTATCCCACACAGCGCCCCACCAACGACTCGATGGCTGTGGCTGTGGCAGCCCCAAAGTGTTATTTTTGTGGCCTAGTGAAGCACCCCTGACAACGCTGCCCGGCAAGGGAGGTGTTCTGCTCAGGGTGTAGAAAGAAAGGCCACTACGCAAAAGTCTGCAGGGCGAAGTCGACCTCGAAACCAAATAGCGCAGCATGCGACCCGAGGGAACAGGAAACCCGAATGCCATCAGCCGCGTGTGACTCAAGGGAGCCACCATATTGGACACCAGCGACCACGTGTGAGCCCGAGGAGCCGCCATTTTGGACGCCGTCGTCTGCGTGGGAGTCAAGGGGGCCGCCATCTTGGACGCCGTCGGCTGTATGCGAGACAAGGGAGCCGCCATTTTGGACGCCGGCCAATGATTCTCCGGGACCCAAGGTGGCAGCGATCCAGCTGGACCAGTCTTGTCCACATCAGTTCGCCAGGTCCATGATGGACATACAGGTAAACGGCCGCGCGGGAAATTGTTTGTTTGACAGCGGGAGTACGGAGAGCTTTATCCACCCCGATACTGTGCGCCGCTATGCCCTTTCGGTACGGCCAGTCAAACAAACCATCTCCTTGGCCTCAAAGTCCCGCTCCGTGGATGTCCTCGGGTAATGTGTGGTGACTCTTACGGTTCGGGGGACCGATTACGCAAATTTTAAGCTCCTGGTGCTCCCACACCTCTGTGCTCCCGTACTCTTAGGGCTCGATTTCATGACCCATCTTAAGAGTGTCACGCTACAGTACAACGGGCCTCTTTCCCCGATCTCTGTCTGCAACCCTCAGTTCCTGGACTACCCACCGCGCACCACCTGTGGCCTTTCGACCCTCCAAGTCACCCCTCCACCGCTATTCGAACACCTCACTCCCGAGTGTAAGCCCATTGCCACTAAGAGCAGACGGTACAGTGCGGGGGACAGGACCTTCATTAGGTCCGAGGTCCAGCAGCTCCTGAAGGAAGGGATCATTGAGGCGAGCACCAGCCCCTGGACAGTGCAGGTGGTAGTGATCAAAACTGGGGAGAAACACCGGATGGCCATCCATTATAGTCAGACCATCAACCGGTACACGCAGCTGGATGCGTATCCCCTTCCGCGCATATCCAACATGGTCAATCGGATTGCGCAATACTGAGTGTTCTCCACGATCGACCTCAAATCGGCCTACCACCAGCTCCCCATCCACCCGGAGGACCGCAAATACACGACTTTCGAGGCGGGTGGCCGCCTCTACCACTTTCTTAGGGTTCCCTTCGGTGTCACCAACGGGGTCTCGGTCTTCCAGCGCGAAATGGACCGAATGGTGGACCAGAATGGGCTGCAGGCCACCTTCCCGGACCTGGATAACGTCACCATCTGCGGCCATGATCAGCAGGACCACGACGCCAACCTTAATAAATTCCTCCGTACGGCCGCTCTCCTGAATCTGACCTATAATAAGGAGAAGTGTGTTTTCCGCACTCACCGCCTCGCCATCCTGGGATATGTGGTGGAAAACGGGGTCATCGGCCCCGATCCCGACCGCATGCGCCCCCTCATAGAACTTCCCCTCCCCACCACTCTTAAAGCACTGAGGAGATGCCTGGGCTTCTTCTCATACTACGCCCAGTGTGTCTCTAATTACGTGTATAAAGCCCGTCCGCTTATCAAATCCACCCTTTTTCCCCTGTCGGGAGAGGCCCGCTCGGCCTTCAACTGCATCAAAGAGGACATCGCAAAGGCCACGATGCACGCTGTGGATGAGTCAATCCCCTTTCAGGTGGAGAGTGATGCGTCTGACTTCGCCCTGGCCGCCACCCTCAACCAGGCAGGCAGAGGGTGGCCTTCTTCTCACAAACCCTTCAGGGCTCGGAAATCCGACACTCCTCGGTCGAGAAGGAGGCTCAGGCCATCGTCGAAGCAGTGCGACACTGGCGCCACTACCTAGCTGGCCGACGGTTCACCTTGCTCACGGACCAACGTTCAGTGGCGTTCATGTTCAACAACGCGCAGAGGGGCAAGATTAAGAATGATAAGATACTGAGGTGGAGGATTGAGCTCTCCACCTACAATTACGATATCTTATACCGGCCCGGGAAGCTCAATGAGCCCCCGGACGCCCTGTCTCGCGGAACATGTGCTAGCGCGCAGGTGAACCAACTACAGACTCTCCACAATGACCTCTGTCACCCGGGGGTCACCAGGCTCTACCGTTTTATTAAGGCCCGTAATCTGCCCTATTCTGTTGAGGACGTCCGGTCGATAACCAGACACTGTCCGGTCTGCGTAGAATGTAAGCCGCACTTCTATCGGCCGGACCAGGCACACCTCATAAAAGCCGCCCGCCCCTTTGAACGCCTCAGTGTCGATTTCAAAGTGCCCCTTCCTTCTTCTGACCGCAACATCTATTTCCTCAACGTGATAGATGAGTACTCCCGATTCCCCTTTGCCATTCCCTGCTCGGACATGACCTCGACCACGGTCGTCAAGACCCTACACGGCCTCTTCACCCTGTTCAGGTACCCCAACTATATCCACAGCGACCGGGGATCCTCATTCATGAGCGATGAGCTGCATCAGTACCTGGTCTCCAAGGGCATGGCCTCGAGTAGGACTACCAGCTACAACCCCAGGGGTAACGGGCAGGTAGAGAGGGAGAACGCGACAGTCTGGAAGGCCATTTTACTAGCGCTACGGTCTAAAGGCCTTCCAGTCTCCCGCTGGCAAGAAGTCCTCCCCGATGCACTACATTCAATCCGGTCCCTCCTGTGTACGGCCACCAATACCACCCCCCATGAGCGGATGTTTGCTTTCCCGAGGAAGTCCTCCTCGGGAATCGCACTACCGTCGTGGCTGGCGTGCTCAGGTCCCGTTCTGCTCCGGAGGCATGTACGACCCCATAAGTCGGACCCCCTAGTTGAAAAAGTCCAGCTCCTCCACGCCAACCCCCAATATGCCTATGTGGCATACCACAATGGGCGGGAGGACACGGTCTCTATCCGGGACCTGGCGCCTGCGGGTGCCCCGGAGCCCACTATGACCCCCCACCCCACATCCCTAAACCCCTCTGTTCAGGTAGCACCAGGTCCGCTTACATCTTTGCCCATTGTACGCAGCTCGCCTGAGCCCCCGGAGTCACCACGCAGGACCAGACCAGAAGGGACGACGATGGATTAGAGCGGCTCCACCCTGCCACCGGCAGCAACCCCCCAACCGGTACTGCGGCGGTCACAACGACTGGTCAAGCCGCCCGACAGGCTGAACCTGTGACGGGGCAATGCCTTACCTCAGCTTGTGATTCTTATGCGTATATATACCCCTGTACATATGGTTCCACCCACCCCGCCGGACTCTTTTTTAAAGGAAGGGTGAATGTGGTGAACCACTGTTACTACATGTATGTGCCTGGACACACCCATGCTGCACCTGGCCCGAGACTCCTCCCTTTCCACCTGAGACCCCTCCCTTTCCACCCAGAGTGGGGTATAAAGGTGATGGCCCCTCCTCCTCGCCTCAGTTCAGACCAGGTCAGCTACAAGGGTGTGCTCCTGTTCTCTGTGAATAAAAGCCTATTAGTTTCCCTCACTCACAGGAGTCTTCGTGTCATAATTGATAGTGCATCATCAATGCTGGGACTGCAGCTCTTCACAATATATGTCAAGGATTTGGAGGAAGGAACAGAATGTACTGCGGATAAATTTGCAGATGATACAAAGGTAGGAGGGAAGGCAGGCTGTAAGGAGGATATAAATAGTTTACAGAGAGATATTAACAGGTTATGTGAGTGGGCAGACAATTGGCAAATTGAATTCAATGTAGAAAAATGTGAAATTGCTCATTTTGGAAGAAAGAATGTGAAGGTGGATTATTATTTAAATGAAGAGAAACAGAAAGATACAGCACTTGGGGGTCTTTGTTCATGAAACCCAGAACACTTGCATACAGGTGCCGCAGGTAATGTGGAAGGCAAATGGAATGTTGGCTTTCACTTCAAGGGGACTTGAGTATAAAAGTAAAGAGGTGTTACTGCAACTGTACAAGGTACTAGTGAGGCCACATTTAGAATACTGTTTACAGTTTTGGTCCTCTTATTTAGGGAAAGATACATTATCATTGGAGGGCAGTACACAAGAGGTTTACCAGGATAATCCCGGGTATGGGGGGACAGACATATGATGGAAAATTAAACAGGTTGGATCTATAATCCTTGGGGTTCAGAAAAATGAGAGGTGATCTTATTGAAACATATAAAATTCTTAGAGGGTTAGACAGGGTAAATATTAGGAGGATGTTTCCACACACGAGAGAGTGTAAGACCAAAGTGCATAGTCACAGAATAAGAGGGTGCTCACGTTTAAGGATTTGAGGAAGAATTTCTTCTCTCATAGAGTGGCAAATCTTTGCAATTCTTTGCCCCAGGAAGCTGTGGAGGCTGAGTCCTTGAACATTTTCAAGGCTGGGATCAATAGCTTTTTAATCAGTAGGGCAATTAAGAGTTACAGAGATAAGGCAGGAAAATGGACTTTAGTGGCCGGAATTTTACTGTCTCGCCCACCCCAGAATCGTGGTGGGCGAGGCTCACGGAATGGAATTCTCCGTTGGCCTCGGATGGGATTTTATGAGCCTCGCCCGAGCGAGGTCATAAAATCCCAGACAGTGAGTGTTAGATCACTCATGGTCTTACTAAATAGTTAAATGGCAGAACAGGCTCGAAAGGCTAAATGGCCTACTCCTGTTACCATTTCTTATGGTCTTACGGGTCAAAATCACAGAAATACCGACCAAACTATATTGTGCTAAGAACACCTTTATCACACATGCTGCACTGATTAAAGAAAAAGGCCCACTACTACCGTCACAGGACAACTAGAACATAGAACATAGAACAGTACAGCACAGAACAGGCCCTTCGGCCCACGATGTTGTGCCGAGCTTTATCTGAAACCAAGATCAAGCTATCCCACTCCCAACTAGGGATAGACAATAAAAACGGAAAATGCTGGATAAACTCAGCACATCTGGCAGCAGCTGTGGAGAGAAACAAATTCTGGAGAAGGCATCGGAGTATTGTTTGAATGTGCTGCTGTGGAGAAGCGTGGCAATCAATGAACCATTTAACTTCAGCTCTCACACATAAGTGGGAATCTGATTTAAAGTTCATTGCTGCTGCATAGATCCCCAGGGGTCAGGAAACCCACCAGTGGACGGGAAACAGTAGCTGGTGACTCCAGAAGGTCAGCACATTTCCCAGCTGGCCTTGTGGGCTCGAAGGTTCATGAATGCTCTCCCCAGCTTTTCAAGGAAGCCATTAACCCTGCAGACCGCAATCTCATTGTCCCCTTCCCAACTGAGATGGTCCCTCTCTCACGCCAACCCCAATGGCCTCCTTCTCTCTCCAACCCCAATGGTCTCCTTCACCAACCCCAATGGTCTCTCTTTCCCTCCAATCACAATGACCTCCCTCTATCTCCAACCCCAATGGCCTCTCTCTCTCTCCAACCCCAATGGCCTCCTGCTCTCTCCAACCCCAATGGCTTTCTCTCCCTCCAGCCCTAATGGCCTCTCTCTCCCTCCAACTCCAATGGCCTCCCTCTCTCACTTCAACTCCAAAGGCCTCTCTCTCTCCTCCAAAGGCTTCTCTCTCCCTCCAACACTAATGGTCCCACTTCATCTCCAACTCTAATGCCCCCTCTCTCTTTCTAGCTCCAATATCTGATCTAGTTCTTCCCCCAACAACTCCTCCTGCCATTGATTCACCGTCCAGCTGCCCCATCTTGTCAGCTGCTGGATGGAGAGAAAAATAAGAAAATGGTCATGAAGCTGATAAGTTCTGTTGGGTTCTTCAGCTGTTTTCACTCTCCCATTTAAGGAAATGATCCCTCTATGATACCCTGCTTTATTCCTCTATGACCCGTCACACACTCTCCTCTTTCCATGGCACCTTTCCATGTAAACAGAGGCTGAGTCCTTGAACATTTTCAAGGCTGGGATCAATAGCTTTTTAATCAGTAGGGCAATTAAGAGTTACAGAGATAAGGCAGGAAAGTGGACTTTAGTGGCCGGAATTTTACTGTCTCGCCCACCCCAAAATCGTGGTGGGCGAGGCTCACGGAATGGAATTCTTCATTGGCCTCGGGTGGGATTTATGAGCCTCGCCCGAGCGAGGTCATAAAATCCCAGACAGTGAGTGTTAGATCACTCATGGTCTTACTAAATAGTTAAATGGCAGAACAGGCTCGAAAGGCTAAATGGCCTACTCCTGTTACCATTTCTTATGGTCTTACGGGTCAAAATCACAGAAATACCGACCAAACTATATTGTGCTAAGAACACCTTTATCACACATGCTGCACTGATTAAAGAAAAAGGCCCACTACTACCGTCACAGGACAACTAGAACATAGAACATAGAACAGTACAGCACAGAACAGGCCCTTCGGCCCACGATGTTGTGCCGAGCTTTATAATCACAGGGAGTTGTAAAACTGGAGGAATTACAGAATTAGGGAAGGGTGAGGCAATGTTGGGATTTGAAGACAAGATTGGGAATTTTAAAACTGAGGCTTTACCTGACCGGAAGCAATGGAGGTCACTAAGTGCAGAGGTGATGGGTAAATGGGACTTGGTCCGTGTGGTTATGAATGACCCTGTGTTTACTAGTTCCTTGTTGACCTGGAGCTTGCGGAGGCACTTGTTTACTGTCATTGGTAGATGCCCCAAGCTTGCAAATATAATAGCTCACCTAACTGGAAGACACAATGATTGAGTGCATCTCTGGTGCCTGCTGTCGTCCTGGTGTACCTTCTTTCATCTTTAAATGGTAAAAAATTGCAGCATGCTGCTGTGCAGAGGGACCTGGGTGTCCTTGTGCAAGAATCACAAGGAGTTGTTTAGCAGGTGCAGCAGGTAATTAAGAAGGCAAATGGAATTTTATCCTTCATTGCTCGAGGGATGGAGTTTAAAAACAGCGAGGTTATGTTGCAGCTGTATAAGGTGCTGGTGAGGCCACACCTGGAGTACTGTGTACAGTTTTGGTCTCCTTACTTGAGAAAGGATATACTGGCACTGGAGGGGGTGCAGAGGAGATTCACTAGGTTGATTGTGGAGTTGAGAGAGTTGGCTTATGTGGAGAGACTGAGTAGACTGGGGCTCTACTCATTGGAATTCAGAAGAATGAGGGGAGATCTTATAGAAACATATAAGATTATGAAGGGAATAGATAAGATAGAAGCAGGGAAGTTGTTTCCACTGGCAGGTGAAACTAGAACTAGGGGGCATGGCCTCAAAATAAAGGGGAACAGATTTGTTCCCCTTGAGGAGGAACACCAAAATTTCGCGCCCTAAAGTTGGGCGTCGGGCCTAAAACGCGGTCCAGACCCGACCCAAGGCCAATCGCGCCTTTACCAACGGCCGATCCAGGTGCCGATCCGGCGCACGCCCGAATCGGCCAGCGGGCCAATTTAAATGCATTTGCATGCATTTAAATTGACATAATGAAGCCTGCGCCCAACTTACCCAAGGATTCCCACTTTACGAGGTTCCAATCCGATCGGCGCCCACGCATTTACCGTGTTGCTGAATTCAAGTCTGATAGGGCTTCAACTCAGCAACTGAACCGCCGAATCACCCGCGACCACCCTTCGCGGACCGCCCC
>NW_027592766.1:0-45929 GCF_964213995.1 Mustelus asterias
GGCGGTACAGGCTCCTGTCAATCAAAGTACGTCACCCGGGGGCGGTACCCGGCTCCTGTCAATCAATCCTGGTCACGTGGGGCCTGGGCGGTGACGTTCCGGGTTTCGCCATTCGGCCGCGTTGTGAATATCAGCAAAAGTAAATTAAATTTTCACCGCGTCTGAGGGTCACTCAGTGCCCGGGGGGAGGGTCTGTGCCCGGGGGGAGGGTCAGTGCCCGGGGGGAGGGTCTGTGCCCGGGGGGAGGGTCAGTGCCCGGGGGGAGGGTCACTCAGTGCCCGGGGGGAGGGTCTGTGCCCGGGGGAGGGTCAGTGCCCGGGGGGAGGGTCACTCAGTGCCCGGGGGGAGGGTCAGTGCCCGGGGGGAGGGTCACTCAGTGCCCGGGGGGAGGGTCTGTGCCCGGGGGGAGGGTCAGTGCCCGGGGGGAGGGTCACTCAGTGCCCGGGGGGAGGGTCTGTGCCCGGGGGGAGGGTCAGTGCCCGGGGGGAGGGTCTGTGCCCGGGGGGAGGGTCAGTGCCCGGGGGAGGGTCACTCAGTGCCCGGGGGGAGGGTCAGTGCCCGGGGGGAGGGTCACTCAGAGCCCGGGGGGAGGGTCTGTGCCCGGGGGGAGGGTCAGTGCCCGGGGGGAGGGTCACTCAGTGCCCGGGGGGAGGGTCAGTGCCCGGGGGGAGGGTCACTCAGTGCCCGGGGGGAGGGTCACTCAGTGCCCGGGGGGAGGGTCTGTGCCCGGGGGGAGGGTCACTCAGTGCCCGGGGGGAGGGTCTGTGCCCGGGGGGAGGGTCACTCAGTGCCCGGGGGGAGGGTCAGTGCCCGGGGGGAGGGTCACTCAGTGCCCGGGGGGAGGGTCTGTGCCCGGGGGGAGGGTCACTCAGTGCCCGGGGGGAGGGTCAGTGCCCGGGGGGAGGGTCACTCAGTGCCCGGGGGGAGGGTCTGTGCCCGGGGGGAGGGTCACTCAGTGCCCGGGGGGAGGGTCTGTGCCCGGGGGGAGGGTCTGTGCCCGGGGGGAGGGTCAGTGCCCGGGGGGAGGGTCAGTGCCCGGGGGGAGGGTCTGTGCCCGGGGGGAGGGTCTGTGCCCGGGGGGAGGGTCAGTGCCCGGGGGGAGGGTCTGTGCCCGGGGGGAGGGTCTGTGCCCGGGGGGAGGGTCACTCAGTGCCCGGGGGAGGGTCAGTGCCCGGGGGAGGGTCAGTGCCCGGGGGGAGGGTCTGTGCCCGGGGGGAGGGTCTGTGCCCGGGGGGAGGGTCACTCAGTGCCCGGGGGAGGGTCAGTGCCCGGGGGAGGGTCAGTGCCCGGGGGGAGGGTCACTCAGTGCCCGGGGGGAGGGTCACTCAGTGCCCGGGGGGAGGGTCAGTGCCCGGGGGAGGGTCAGTGCCCGGGGGAGGGTCACTCAGTGCCCGGGGGGAGGGTCTGTGCCCGGGGGGAGGGTCAGTGCCCGGGGTGAGGGTCTGTGCCCGGGGGGAGGGTCTGTGCCCGGGGGGAGGGTCACTCAGTGCCCGGGGGAGGGTCAGTGCCCGGGGGAGGGTCAGTGCCCGGGGGGAGGGTCAGTGCCCGGGGGGAGGGTCACTCAGTGCCCGGGGGGAGGGTCACTCAGTGCCCGGGGGAGGGTCTGTGCCCGGGGGGAGGGTCACTCAGTGCCCGGGGGGAGGGTCTGTGCCCGGGGGGAGGGTCACTCAGTGCCCGGGGGGAGGGTCAGTGCCCGGGGGGAGGGTCACTCAGTGCCCGGGGGGAGGGTCTGTGCCCAGGGGGAGGGTCAGTGCCCGGGGGGAGGGTCTGTGCCCGGGGGGAGGGTCAGTGCCCGGGGGGAGGGTCTGTGCCTGGGGGGAGGGTCAGTGCCCGGGGTGAGGGTCTGTGCCCGGGGGAGGGTCAGTGCCCGGGGGGAGGGTCTGTGCCCGGGGGGAGGGTCACTCAGTGCCCGGGGGGAGGGTCTGTGCCCGGGGGGAGGGTCACTCAGTGCCCGGGGGAGGGTCACTCAGTGCCCGGGGGAGGGTCAGTGCCCAGGGGAGGGTCACTCAGTGCCCGGGGGGAGGGTCAGTGCCCGGGGGGAGGGTCACTCAGTGCCCGGGGGGAGGGTCTGTGCCCGGGGGAGGGTCAGTGCCCGGGGGGAGGGTCACTCAGTGCCCGGGGGGAGGGTCAGTGCCCGGGGGGAGGGTCACTCAGTGCCCGGGGAGGGTCAGTGCCCGGGGGAGGGTCACTCAGTGCCCGGGGAGGGTCTGTGCCCAGGGGGAGGGTCACTCAGTGCCCGGGGGAGGGTCACTCAGTGCCCGGGGGAGGGTCAGTGCCCGGGGGAGGGTCACTCAGTGCCCGGGGGGAGGGTCAGTGCCCGGGGGGAGGGTCACTCAGTGCCCGGGGGGAGGGTCTGTGCCCGGGGGAGGGTCAGTGCCCGGGGG
The DNA here is from genome assembly GCF_964213995.1 of Mustelus asterias. NCBI lineage: Eukaryota > Metazoa > Chordata > Chondrichthyes > Carcharhiniformes > Triakidae > Mustelus > Mustelus asterias. The sequence goes on from NW_027592766.1 coordinate 2,385, forward strand.
GAGGGTCACTCAGTGCCCGGGGGGAGGGTCAGTGCCCGGGGGGAGGGTCACTCAGTGCCCGGGGAGGGTCAGTGCCCGGGGGAGGGTCACTCAGTGCCCGGGGAGGGTCAGTGCCCGAGGGGAGGGTCACTCAGTGCCCGGGGGGAGGGTCACTCAGTGCCCGGGGGGAGGGTCACTCAGTGCCCGGGGGGAGGGTCACTCAGTGCCTGGGGGGAGGGTCACTCAGTGCCCGGGGGGAGGGTCACTCAGTGCCCGGGGGGAGGGTCAGTGCCCGGGGGGAGGGTCAGTGCCCGGGGGGAGGGTCAGTGCCCGGGGCGAGGGTCAGTGCCCGGGGAGGGTCACTCAGTGCCCGGGGGGAGGGTCAGTGCCCGGGGAGGGTCACTCACTGCCCGGGGGGAGGGTCAGTGCCCGGGGGGAGGGTCACTCAGTGCCCGGGGGGAGGGTCAGTGCCCGGGGGGAGGGTCAGTGCCCGGGGGGAGGGTCACTCAGTGCCCGGGGAGGGTCAGTGCCCGGGGGAGGGTCACTCAGTGCCCGGGGAGGGTCAGTGCCCGGGGGGAGGGTCACTCAGTGCCCGGGGGGAGGGTCACTCAGTGCCCGGGGGGAGGGTCACTCAGTGCCCGGGGGGAGGGTCACTCAGTGCCCGGGGGGAGGGTCACTCAGTGCCCGGGGGGAGGGTCACTCAGTGCCCGGGGGGAGGGTCAGTGCCCGGGGGGAGGGTCAGTGCCCGGGGGGAGGGTCAGTGCCCGGGGGGAGGGTCAGTGCCCGGGGAGGGTCACTCAGTGCCCGGGGGGAGGGTCAGTGCCCGGGGAGGGTCACTCACTGCCCGGGGGGTGGGTCAGTGCCCCGGGGGGAGGGTCACTCAGTGCCCGGGGAGGGTCAGTGCCCGGGGGGAGGGTCACTCAGTGCCCGGGGAGGGTCACTCAGTGCCCGGGGGGAGGGTCACTCAGTGCCCGGGGAGGGTCAGTGCCCGGGGGAGGGTCACTCAGTGCCCGGGGGGAGGGTCACTCAGTGCCCGGGGGGAGGGTCAGTGCCCGGGGGAGGGTCACTCACTGCCCGGGGAGGGTCAGTGCCCGGGGGGAGGGTCAGTGCCCGGGGAGGGTCGGTGGCCGGGGAGGGTCACTCACTGCCCGGCGGGAAGGTCAGTGCCCGGGGAGGGTCACTCAGTGCCCGGGGGGAGGGTCGGTGCCCAGGGGAGGGTCACTGCCCGGGGAGGGTCACTCACTGCCCGGGGGGAGGGTCGGTGCCCGGGGGAAGGGTCACTCAGTGCCCGGGGGGAGGGTCACTCAGTGCCCGGGGGGAGGGTCACTCAGTGCCCGGGGTGAGGGTCGGTGCCCGGGGGGAGGGTCGGTGCCCGGGGAGGGTCACTCACTGCCCGGGGGGAGGGTCAGTGCCCGGGGGAGGGTCACTCAGTGCCCGGGGGAGGGTCAGTGCCCGGGGGAGGTCACTCAGTGCCCGGAGAGGGTCGGTGCCCGGGGGAGGGTCACTCAGTGCCCGGGGAGGGTCAGTGCCCAGGGGAGAGTCACTCAGTGCCCGGGGGAGGGTCACTCAGTGCCCGGGGGAGGGTCAGTGCCCGGGGGAGGGTCGGTGCCCGGGGGAGGGTCGGTGCCCGGGGGAGGGTCGGTGCCCGGGGGAGGGTCGGTGCCCGGGGGAGGGTCAGTGCCCGGGGGGAGGGTCAGTGCCCGGGGGGAGGGTCAGTGCCCGGGGGGAGGGTCAGTGCCCGGGGAGGGGGTCAGTGCCCGGGGAGGGTCACTCGGTGCCCAGGGGAGGGTCAGTGCCCGGGGGAGGGTCGGTGCCCGGGGGAGGGTCGGTGCCCGGGGGAGGGTCGGTGCCCGGGGGAGGGTCGGTGCCCGGGGGAGGGTCTGTGCCCGGGGGGAGGGTGAGTGCCCGGGGGAGGGTCACTCGGTGCCCGGGGGGAGGGTCAGTGCCCGGGGGAGGGTCAGTGCCCGGGGGAGGGTCGGTGCCCGGGGGAGGGTCAGTGCCCGGGGGAGGGTCGGTGCCCGGGGGAGGGTCGGTGCCCGGGGGAGGGTCGGTGCCCGGGGAGGGTCACTCGGTGCCCGGGGGGAGGGTCAGTGCCGGGGGAGGGTCAATGCCCGGGGGAGGGTCAGTGCCCGGGGGAGGGTCAGTGCCCGGGGGAGGGTCACTCAGTGCCTGGGGAGGGTCACTCAGTGCCCGGGGGAGGGTCAGTGCCCGGGGAGGGTCGGTGCCAGGGGGATGGTCACTCGGTGCCCGGGGGAGGGTCGGTGCCCGGGGGTGGGTCACTCGGTGCCCGGGGGAGGGTCGGTGCCCGGGGGTGGGTCACTCGGTGCCCGGGGGAGGGTCGGTGCCCGGGGGAGGGTCGGTGCCAGGGGGGAGGGTCGGTGCCCGGGGGGAGGGTCAGTGCCCGGGGGAGGGTCACTCAGTGCCCGGGGAGGGTCAGTGCCCGGGGAGTGTCAGTGCCCGGGGGAGGGTCAGTGCCCAGGGAGGGTCGGTGCCCGGGGGAGGGTCTGTGCCCGGGGGAGGGTCAGTGCCGGGGGGAGGGTCAGTGCCCGGGGAGGGTCTGTGCCCGGAGGAGGGTCAGTGCCCAGGGGGAGGGTCACTCAGTGCCCGGGGAGGGTCAGTGCCCGGGGGAGGGTCACTCAGTGGCCGGGGGAGGGTCAGTGCCCGGGGAGGGTCGGTGCCCGGCGGAGGGTCAGTGCCCGGGGGGAGGGTCAGTGCCCGGGGGAGGGTCAGTGCCCGGGGAGGGTCAGTGCCCGGGGGGAGGGTCACTCAGTGCCCGGGGAGGTTCGGTGCCCGGGGGAGGGTCAGTGCCCGGGAGAGGGTCAGCGCCCGGGGGGAGGGTCACTCAGTGCCCGGGGAGGTTCGGTGCCCGGGGGAGGGTCAGTGCCCGGGGGAGGGTCAGTGCCCGGGGGAGGGTCAGTGCCCGGGGGAGGGTCAGTGCCCGGGGGAGGGTCAGTGCCCGGGGGAGGGTCAGTGCCCGGGGGAGGGTCAGTGCCCGGGGGAGGGTCAGTGCCCGGGGGAGGGTCAGTGCCCGGGGGAGGGTCACTCAGTGCCCGGGGGAGGGTCACTCAGTGCCCGGGGCAGGGTCACTCAGTGCCCGGGGAGGGTCAGTGCCCGGGGGAGGGTCACTCAGTGCCCGGGGGAGGGCCAGTGCCCGGGGGAGGGTCGGTGCCCAGGGAGGGTCGGTGCCCGGGGAGGGTCGGTGCCCGGGGGAGGGTCAGTGCCCGGGGGAGGGTCAGTGCCCGGGGAGGGTCTGTGCCCGGGGAGGGTCTGTGCCTGGGGGAGGGTCACTCAGTGCCCGGGGGAGGGTCGGTGCAGGGGGAGGGTCAGTGCCCGGGGAGGGTCGGTGCCCGGGGGAGGGTCAGTGCCCGGGGGAGGGTCAGTGCCCGGGGAGGGTCGGTGCCCGGGGGAGGGTCGGTGCCCGGGGGAGGGTCGGTGCCCGGGGGGAGGGTCAGTGCCCGGGGGAGGGTCAGTGCCCGGGGGAGGGTCGGTGCCCGGGGGAGGGTCGGTGCCCGGGGAGGGTCGGTGCCCGGGGGAGGGTCGGTGCCCGGGGGAGGGTCAGTGCCCGGGGGAGGGTCACTCGGTGCCTGGGGGAGGGTCACTCAGTGCCCGGGGAGGGTCACTCAGTGCCCGGGGGAGGGTCACTCAGTGCCCGGGGGAGGGTCGGTGCGGCGCTCCCTCAGCACTGACCCTCCCACAGTGCGGCGCTCCCTCAGCACTGACCCTCCCACAGTGCGGCGCTCCCTCAGCACTGACCCTCCCACAGTGCGGCGCTCCCTCAGCACTGACCCTCCCACAGTGCGGCGCTCCCTCAGCACTGACCCTCCCACAGTGCGGCGCTCCCTCAGCACTGACCCTCCCACAGTGCGGCGCTCCCTCAGCACTGACCCTCCCACAGTGCGGCGCTCCCTCAGCACTGTCCCTCCCACAGTGCGGCGCTCCCTCAGCACTGACCCTCCCACAGTGCGGCGCTCCCTCAGCACTGACCCTCCCACAGTGCGGCGCTCCCTCAGCACTGACCCTCCCACAGTGCGGCGCTCCCTCAGCACTGACCCTCCACAGTGCGGCGCTCCCTCAGCACTGACCCTCCCACAGTGCGGCGCTCCCTCAGTACTGACCCTCCCACAGTGCGGCGCTCCCTCAGCAGTGACCCTCCCACAGTGCGGCGCTCCCTCAGCACTGACCCTCCCACAGTGCGCCGCTCCCTCAGCACTGACCCTCCCACAGTGCGGCGCTCCCTCAGCACTGACCCTCCCACAGTGCGGCGCTCCCTCAGCACTGACCCTCCCACAGTGCGGCGCTCCCTCAGCACTGACCTTCCCACAGTGCGGCGCTCCCTCAGCACTGGCCCCTATTGACAGGTTAATCCGTGACCTTCTGACTTGAGCAACACTTACATTGAATCAAAGCTTGCACGGAAATGAATGGAAATAAAGTTTACATGGTCCAAAGTTACTTCAGGCAATTTGTTGCATCTGGAAGCTTCGGGGTTGAACTTTTGTCTTTATTGATTTTTGCCCTGTCATTTTGTGTTACCTCAGGACATTCTGGTGCTGGAGGCAGTTTCCTTCTTTAGGATGTCAAGTTTCTGGATCTCTGTCTGTTTTCTCCCTCTCTGGACAGTCCTTCAAGTCTCAGGTAAAGAATGTTTAGTATAAGTGGAGCAGACACCGACATTTCCAAGACTTGCTGTGGATCCTGAGTGTTGGTTGGCACCCTGACTGAAGGTCTGAAAGATTGATGTAAATCGCTTTGCATTTTGGTGGAAATCTTGCCCCATGTTGCAAAGTGATGGAGGGAATAAAGGTTACCCGTGTTGGGGAGGGTGAGGCATGGGGATTGAATCCATCGCAACTGATGCTGCCGAATCAGACGTTTCTCACCAGCAGGCCCTCCACAATGGGCACTGATTCTCAGCAATACCCACCGTCCCATTCTGCTCTATGCAGAGAGATTTTTGGGTGGCTTGTTGGCACAGTGGTTAGCGCTGCTGCCTCACAGCACCAGGGACCCAGGTTTGATTCCCGGCTTGGGTCATTGTCTGTGTGGAGTCTGCACGTTCTCCCCGTGTCTGCGTGGGTTTCCTCCGGGTGCTCCGGTTTCCTCCCACAGTCTGAAAGACGTGCAGGTTAGGTTGATTGGCCGTGCTAAATTGACCATAGTGTCGGGGGAACTAGCAGGGTAAATACGTGGGGTTAAAGGGATAGGGCCTGGGTGTGATTGTGGTCAGTGCAGGCTCGATGGGCCGAATGGCCTCCTCCTGCACTTGTGTCAGGATTCTATGATTTACTGTACTGCGACTCCTGCACACTTTCACAACCTCACCCTCATTTCCTCATGTGTCCCTTGCATTCCATTCTGCATCTTGGACATGCCCTGGTGAGACCAGGAGTCAGTGGGGGGCTCCCTATCCAAGAGTTTGGACATTATTGGGAATTATGGACTCTTGGGCTCTTGGTAATCTTGCACCCAGTGTTTGTGTTTTAGGATCTGTAGAATTCCTGCAGTGCAGAATGAGGCCATTTGGCTGGTTGAATGTCCCCAGACACAATCTGTGGCAGAGTTGCATTGTTGTTTAAAGAAGATATTGATACAATATTAAGGAAAGATTTTGGCGCGGACAGTGTGGAATCTTGGCTGAGTTAAGAAATACAAAGGGGCAAAAAAACATTTATGGGGTGGTATACAGACCACCAAACTGTCGTGGTAATGTTGGGGATGGCATTAGACAGAGATACGTGTGATAAAGGAACATCAGTAATTGTGGATGACTTTAATCTGCCTATAGATTGGGGAAATCCACCAGCTTTGCAGTGCTCCGCTAATTGTTTTAAAGCGGTTACAGATTGAGTGATGGACCCTCCTTCTAGCTGACTTTTATAAACCAGAAACGTTCTGCTATCATTAGTGGTTTGGGTGCAAAATGGTTCTCACACAATTCCTCAAGGGGCGTCCTCACGGGCTTTTCTGGCTGCACGAGACTTCTTAATGTAGCGAACATCTTACTTCCTATCGTGCTTCGGGAGACTGCTGCCATCAAGTCGTCATCCACTTTATTAACTTCTAAATATGATTGGAAACGCTCGGTATATCGGGTGGCACGGTGGCACAGTGGTCAGCACTGCTGCCTCACAGCTCCAGGGACCTGGGTTCGATTCCCGGCTTGGGTCACTGTCTGTGCACGTTCTCCCCGTGTCTGTGTGGGTTTCCTCCGGTTTCCTCCCACAGTCCAAAAGACGAGCTGGTTAGGGTGCATTGGCCGTGCTAACTTCTCCCTCTGTACCCGAACAGGAGCCAGAGTGTGGCGACTAGGGGATTTTCACAGTAACTTCATTGCAGTGTGAACTTGTGACTAATAAAGAAATGTTACTTTATAATATTCAGCTCTCTATTTCTTCACTGAACAATGCCATTGCTCCAAATTGGCCCGCCTTCCCGCCGGCGAGAACTTCTCCAGCCACTCGCATTTCAATAGCCGCTCGCATCCAGAGTACCCTCATTCCGCGCTCTTTGTGCCAGCCGCCGCTCCCTCACAGACTATGCCAGCAAGGCTCCCCCTACTCTTGCCATTGACAGCAGCTCGAGTCCCCTTGTGACTGCTTCCCACCAGGAATTTGGTGCTCCTGATTGAGAGCTCCCTCTATCATTCTGGCCGTTGACTGTAGCTCAAGTCCCCTGATGGGCACTGTGGTAGGAAACATACTGGAGCACCCGGAGGAACCCCCACGCAGACAAAGAGTGGAGTTTGCACAGTCACCCAAGGCTGGAATTGAACCTGGGTCCCCTGCGCTGTGAGGCAGCAGTGCTAGTCACTGAGCCACCGCGCCACCCTAAGATGTTGAGAAACATTTTCAAGTTTGATCTATGAGATGATTTCAAATATAACTGAGCGTAAACTAAATTTAGTTCTTTTGTTTAATAGGGGTTTCATAAAACTTCTAGCAAAATTCTAGATTGTGATTAGCAACTCAGAAGTCACAGAATGGGGGTTTGATATGCAACGGGATATAAAGTTGCCCTAACAATAGCAAAGTTCTCAATCAGAATTGTGCAGGCAATATGCTGCATTATTACATACTGATTTTATTATACAATGCCTATCGAACATTCTCAAGGCATGTACCATGTTTGTTCGCAAGTACAGCTTTTTCTACTCTGCCCCAATCTCAAGAACCCTCCCTTATTGCACCACTGATATTTTTCCATAAGTCATCCCAGGGCTTCTCGGGGTGAGGTTCCCAAATGGAGTAAACATAGGAGGAGGAGGAGGCCATTTGGCCCTTCGAGCCTGCTCCCCCATTCATCACCATCATGGCCGATCATCCAACTCAATAGCCTCATCCTGCTTTCTCCCCATAACCTTTGACCCCGTTCGCCCCAAGTGCTACATCCAGCCGCCTCCTGAATACATTCAATGTTTTGGCAACAGCTACTTCCTGTGGTAATGAATTCCACAGACTCATCACTCTCTGGGTGAAGAAATGTCTCCTCATCTCCGTCCTAAATGGTCTACCCTGAATCCTCAGACTGTGACCCCTGGTTCTGGACTCCCCCCACCATCGGGAACATCCTCCCTGCATCTACCCTGTCTAGTCCTGTTAGACTTTTATAAGTCTCTATGAGATTCCACCCTCATTCGTCTGAACTCCAGTGAAAACAATCCTAACCTAGTCAATCTTTCCTCCTACATCAGTCCCGCCATCCCCGGAATCAGCCTGGTAAACCTTCGCTGCGCTGCCTTGAGAGCAAGAACATCCTTCCTCAGAGAAGGAGACCAAAACTGTACACAATACTCTCGGTGTGGCCTCACCAAGGCCCTGTATAATTGCAGCAACACGGTACGGTAGCACAGTGGTTAGCACTGCTGCTTCACAGCTCCAGGGACCTGGGTTCGATTCCCGGCTTGGGTCATTGTCTGTGTGGAGTTTGCACATTCTCCTCGTGTCTGCGTGGGTTTCCTCCGGGTGCTCCGGTTTCCTCCCACAGTCCAAAGATGTGCGGGTTAGGTTGATTGGCCATGCTAAAAATTGCCCTTAGTGTCCTGAGATGCGTAGGTTAGAGGGATTAATGGGTAAATATGTAGGAATATGGGGGTAGGTTCTGGGTGGGATTGTGGTCGGTGCAGACTCGATGGGCCGAATGGCCTCTTCCTGCACTGTAGGGTTTCTATGATCCCTGCTCCTGTACTCGAAACTCGAGTAAATGTTATGCCGTCTGCCTATTGTCATTCACAACGGTAAAACCTGTTGAAAAATGGCTGAGAGTCACGAAGCTGAGGACAAGAGCTCTCTGGAACTATACCACACTCGGAGTTAGTACCTTCAGGAGAGTAAAGCTGGGGTTAAAAGCTGTTGTAATAGTCTGTGTTTCTCTTGCGTTTTTAGCTGGTAAACCATGTGATGCCCAGAGCTTTGGAGGAACGTCAGTGGTTTGTGTGTGCAATGCGACATATTGCGATACAATGGACCCATTGGTGTTACCAAAGAGAGGCCATTTCCTTCTGTACGAAACCAACAAGGCTGGCAAAAGGCTTGAGAACAGAACAGGAAAAATCCTGACAAGAAGCAAACAAAAAGGTAATTTTGCAGTTGCCGCTTTTAAAAAACTTCTTTCCCGCGTTTGCTGACATTCGTTGCCCATCCTTAATCATCATTGAGAACGTGGTGATGAGCTGCCATCTTGAAACGCTGCAGTAATATTCACTAAGCTTCGGTTAAAGCTTCACAATCTAAAGCAATAATTAGCTGAAGTAAAGCATATTTGAATGCCTCTTTATTCAGTTCTCAAAACCAACGCACGAGTGGCCACTGTGCACCAAAGCTCTGCGGCCTTTAACAAGGTCAACCACATTATTCTCTCCCGATGTCGCTCGTACGCTATCCAGCAGAGAGAAACTTCCATCGCTGTAACATGGGAAAGGCAGGCAATCACTTGTGAAGGACAGAGCAGGCTCAAGGGGCTGAGTGGCCTCCACCTACATCGAACATAGAACATTACAGCGCAGTACAGGCCCTTCGGCCCTCGATGTTGCGCCGACCAATGAAACCAATCTAAAGCCCCTCTAATCTACACTATTCCAATATCATCCATATGTTTATCCAATGACCATTTAAATGCCCTTAATGTTGGCGAGTCCACTACTGCTGCAGACAGGGCATTCCACGCCCTTACTACTCTCTGAGTGAAGAACCTACCTGTCCTGTATCTATCACCCCTCAATTTAAAGCTATGTCCCCTCATGCTAGCTATCACCAACCGAGGAAAAAGGCTCTCACTATCCACCCTATCTAATCCTCTGATCATCTTGTATGCCTCTATTAAGTCACCTCTTAACCTTCTTCTCTCTAACGAAAACAACCTCAAGTCCCTCAGCCTTTCCTCATAAGACCTTCCCACCATACCAGGCAACAACCGAGTAAATCTCCTCTGCACCCTTTCCAATGCTTTCACATCCTTCCTATAATGCAGTGACCAGAACTGGACACAATACTCCAAGTGCGGCCGCACCAGAGTTTTGTACAGCTGCAACATGACCTCCTGGCTCCGAAACTCAATCCCTCTACCAATAAAAGCTAACACTCCGTACGCCGTCTTAACAACCCTATCAACCTGGGTGCCAACTTTCAGGGATCTATGCACGTGGACACCAAGATCTCTCTGTTCATCCACACTACCAAGTATCTTACCATTAGCCCAGTACTCTGTAATCCTGTTACTCCTTCCAAAGTGAATCACCTCACACTTTTCCGCATTGAACTCCATTTGCCACCTCTCAGCCCAGCTCTGCAGCTTATCTATGTCCCTCTGTAACCTGCAACAACCTTCCGCACTGTCCACAACTCCACCGACTTTAGTGTCATCCGCAAATTTACTAACCCTGCCTTCTACGCCCTCATCCAGGTCATTAATAAAAATGACAAACAGCAGTGGCCCCAAAACAGATCCTTGCGGTACACCACTAGTAACTGAACTCCAGGATGAACATTTCCCATCAACCACCACCCTCTGTCTTCTTACCGCTAGCCAATTCCTGATCCAAACCACTAAATCACCCTCAATCCCATGCCTCCGTATCTTCTGCAAAACCTGCTCCTAAATCGTATGTGAAAAGCAGAGAGATAGTCTAATGCATGGAAAGAATGATGTGAAACTTGTTGCCTTCACTTGATTCCACGTTCCTGTCCAATTTAACCTGCAGTGTTCTCTCTGGAATCTCCCCCCTCAATTCTCCTCCTCATGTGAAGCTTGATGTTATCTGTGGATATTGAGTTCTACCTCACCAACGCACACCTTTAAACCCTGTTACTTACTGATTTGTCAGCGCTGGTTTGACATTGAGTATTGGGTTTTTTTATCCTCTCACAGGATATGGGCATTGCCCGCTCGGCTGGCATTTATCGCCTATCCCTCATTGTCCTCGAGAAGGTGGTGGTGAGCTGCCTTCTTGAACTGCTGTAGGTACACCCACAGTGCTGCTCGGGAGGCAGTTACAAGATTTTGGTTGACTTATTTCCAAGTCAGGATGGTGTGTGGCTTGGTGGGCAACTTGTGGGTGGTGCATCTGCTGTTCTTCTTCCAGGTGGCAGAGTTTACGAGTTGTCAAAGTGTTGTCAAAGAAGCTTTGGTGAATAGTTGCAGGAGATGGTAACGCTGTAGCCACAGCGCGTCGGTGCTGGAGAGAGTGACCGTTGGAAGATGGTGGATGGTATTAATAGTAGAGCATTGTATACCTCCGCAGGGCTCCCAGACTGGACAGCATTAACTGCCTGAATCAGGGAGCTTGTATTCTAACAGAACCACTTCATAGACCTCGTCAAAGTCATTGCAGTTAGCAGACAGGGAACAGTGAGTAGGAATAAATGGGTTTTTTTTTTTGAAGTGGCAGGCAGTGACTAGTGGGGTCCCAAAGTGATCAGTGTTTGTGCCCCAGCTGTTCACAAAATACATCATGATTTGAATGAGGGAACTAAAAATAATACTTACAAGCTTGCTGGGACAAGAAACTTGGTGGGAATGTGAGTGGTGAGAAGGATGTTAAGAGGCTTCGGGATGATTTGGACAAGTTGAGTGAGTGGGGAAATACACGGTGGATGTGACGTTATCCACTTTGGATGGAGAAACAGAATGGCAGAATGTTATATAAATGGTGATCGATTGGGAAATTTTAATGTGCAAAGGGACTGGAGTGTCCTTGTACACAGTAAGAAGTTTCACAACACCAGATTAAAGTCCAACAGGTTTATTTGGTAGCACAAGCCACTAGCTTTCGGAGCGCTGCTCCTTCGTCAGGTGAGTGGGAATTCTGTTCACAAACAGGGCATATAAAGACACAAACTCAATTTACAGAATAATGGTTGGAATGCGAGTCTTTACAGGTAATCAAGTCTTAAAGGTACAGACAATGTGAGTGGAGAGAGGGCCAAGCACAGGTTAAAGAGATGTGTATTGTCTCCAGCCAGGACAGTTAGTGAGATTTTGCAAGCCCAGGCAAGTCGTGGAGGTTATAGATAGTGTGACATGAACCCAAGATCCCGGTTGAGGCTGTCCTTGTGTGCGGAACTTGGCTATCAGTCTCTGCTCAAAGTTTCTGTCCTTGTACACCAGTCACTGAAGGCAAGCAGGCAGGTCCAGCAAACAGTTGGGAAGGCAAATAGTATGTTGCCCTTTATTGCAAGATCACTTGCGTACAGGAGCACGGATGTCTTACTGCAGCTGCACAGGGCCTTGGTGAGACCACACCTGGAGTACTGTGTGCAGTTTTGGTCCCCTGATCTAAAAAGGGATACACTTGCCATCGATGGACTGCGGCAAAGGTTCACTAGACTGATTCCTGAGATGGCTGGATTGTTGCTTGAGGAGCGATTGGGTCAACTGGGCCTGTATTCACTGGAACTTAGAAGACTGAGAAGGGATCTAATTGAAAGGTATAAAATTCTGACGGGGCTGGACAGACTGGATGCAGGGATGTTGTTTCTTTTGACTGGGAGGGGGGGGGTTCTAGAACAAGGGGACACGGTCTCAGGACTGAGATGAGGAGAGACCTCTTCACTCAGAGGGTGGTGAATCTGTGTAATTCTCTACCACAGAAGGATGTGGACGCCAAGTCACTGAATATATTGGAGAAGGAAATTGAATGATTTATAGACTTTAAAGGTGGTATGGGGAGAGCTGTTGAGATTGTGGATCAGCCATGATCAGATTGAATGGCGGAGCAGACTGGAAGGACTGAATAACCTACAGCCGCTATTTACTGTGTTTTTATGAAACAATGGCAAAAAGTTTCAAACTGCTGAGGTTTACTTGAAATCCATCTCCATATTTTCTGTCCCTCTAACGATCGCCGGTTTTCCTAGGTTTGCAACTGCTGTTTGATGTGAAGAAGACTTACCAGCGGATCAAAGGATTTGGTGGTGCAGTAACTGATGCCGCGGCCATTAACATTCAGTCCCTATCGGCTGGAGCCCAGGAAAATCTCCTCCGATCTTACTTCTCTGAAGAAGGTTTGTTTGAAACAGAATTAAAACTTTAGCATGCTGCAGTGCAACCAATATCATAACCATTCAATTGTACGATTACATACTCAGTGTTCAAACCTCATGTTCCCTATGGTAATAAGACCATTTTTCAAACTGGAGGCCTGTGACCAGCGGTGTGCCTCGGGGATCAGTGCTGGGCCCACTGTTATTTGTCATTTATATTAATGATTTGGATGAGAATATAGGGGGCATGGTTAGTAAGCTTGCAGATGACACCAAGATTGGTGGCACAGTGGACAGTGAAGAAAGTTATCTCCAATTGCAACGGGATCTTGATCAATTGGGCCAGTGGGCTGACGAATGGCAGATGGAGTTTAATTTAGACAAATACGAGGTGATGCATTTTGGTAGATTGAACCAGGGCAGGACTTACTCAGTTAATGGTAGGGCGTTGGGGAGAGTTACAGAACAAAGAGATCTCGAGGGTACATGTTCATAGCTCCTTGAATGTGGAGTCACAGTGGGCAGAGTGGTGAAGAAGGCGTTCGGCATGCTTGGTTTCATTGGTCAGAACATTGAATATAGGAGTTGGAACGCCTTGTTGAAGTTGTACAAGACATTGGTAAAGCCACACTTGGAATACTGTGTACAGTTCTGGTCACCCTATTATAGAAAGGATATTATTAAACTAGAAAGAGTGCAGAAAAGATTTACGAGGATGCTACTGGGACTTGATGGATTGAGTTATAAGGAGAGGCTGGATAGACTGGGACTTTTTTCTCTGGAGCGTAGGAGGCTGAGGGGTGATCTTATAGAGGTCTATAAAATAATGAGGGGCACAGATCAGCTAGATAGTCATTATCTTTTCCCAAAGGTAGGGGAGTCTAAAACTAGAGGGCATACGTTTAAGGTGAGAGGGGAGAGATACAAAAGTGTCCAGAGGGGCAATGTTTTCACACAGAGGGTGGTGAGTGTCTGGAACAAGCTGCCAGAGGTAGTAGTAGAGGCGGGTACAATTTTGTCTTTTAAAAAGCGTTCAGACGGTTACATGGGTAAGATGGGTACAGAGGGATAAGGGCCAAACGCAGGCAATTGGGACTAGCTTAGTGGTTTAAAAAAAAATGGGCGGCATGAACAAGTTGGGCCAAAGGGCCTGTTTCCATGCTGTAAACCTCTATGACTCTATAAGCTGTAGGAGTAGAAGCAGGCCATTCAGCCCATCCAGTGTTTTCCACCATTCAATGAGATCATGACTGAGCTAATATGATAATTCTCAATTCCACTTTCCCGCCTTTTCCCCAGAACCCCTCAATCCCCTTTCTGATTAAAAATCTCAGCCTTGAACATACTTAATGACCCAGCCTCGACAACCCTCTGTGGTAAAGAATCCCACAGATTCAACACCCTCTGAGAGAAGAAATTCTTCCCCATCGTGGCCTAGTTTCTCTCTAGGAAAGCTCTGGTCTGGAAACACTGACATCTTTAATGTTTCCAATTTTCCAAAATGCAGGAATTGAGTACAATATTATTCGTGTGCCTATGGCGAGCTGTGATTTCTCAACACGTCTGTACACGTATGATGACCACCCTGGAGACCTGGATCTGAAACACTTCAGTTTGACTGAGGAAGATAGCAAAATGAAGGTACAAGGCTTCATCTCCTTTGGAGATTAAAATGGGAAATGAGACCAGGGTTGACGTTTGGGAGTGGGGAGTGGCAGTCAGTGCTGTGAAAACCCAGGGCAGAAACTCCAAGGCATTTTATGAAGTCAGTAGGTTTTGAATTTGGCCAGGGTAAGATGTTTTACTCCAGATACGATTCAAATGACCCACTAGGGAGCTTTTATCAAATAAAGTTTGTTCAAGAAAACAGTTAACATACAATAAGAAAATTAGCAATAGCTTTTACCAGTTACAAAAAAAAAACACGACGATAACATTGTATAAACCTTAACAGCTAAGAATAATGTTCCACCACAAACATCCACCTCCAGGCTTAGCCCAGAAAGTGAGTCTGCCCACGTGATGCTGGACTTTGCAGCTTTGCAACAGCTGCTGTGAATCAGTCCTTTGGATGGAGAATTGAAATTCTGACTTCTCCATCCTGTAACTCCCAGCACACCTCTCGGTAGAGATAGAGGCACTGCTTGCCCCTAGCTTCTAGCTCACAAACGGCTGACAGCAAAGTTTTCACTCCAGGGAAACAAGAAAGATTTCTTCCAGCCTGCAGTCCAGTCAAACTTAAAGTAACTCTTGGATTTTCCCTGTGTTAAAAAGAACTGTTCCACCTGACCTGTCAACCATTCTTCCCCCAACAATCCATAACCCTCCAGGACACGGCATGAGGTGCAAATGAAAAATAAACACAGTAAAAGGACATCAGTTCGGTGCCAATAACAAGTAAAAACAGGCCTGCTTACAAACTGTAGAGAACCTGATTAAAAATACATTTCTTGAAGGCACAGTAGCGTTACAGTGCGTTACTCACCTGTCGCTGTCAGCAGCCCTTCCCTGCTCCCACTCCTCCACACTCTCATGCTCATCCACCCGTCATGCCTCATCCCTCAATGCCCCATCTCTACTGTTCCTCCTCCTCGATCCCCTTCCTCCAGCTCCTCCTTCCCTCAATCCGTTCCTCCTCCTTTGATCTTGCCCACTCTTCCCCTATCCCCTCTGCCCCCCCCGCCGCCTACAAATTTAAACACCCCAGAGTGTGCCTTTAAAATGGCCCCATGCGCGGTGGATTCAATCCTCACTCATTTTAATTTGTTTTTGTTCCCTCTTTCTAGATCCCAATAATGCAGAGAGCCAAAGCGCTATCCAAACGCCCCTTGTCCCTTTTCGCCAGCCCGTGGACTGCTCCACCCTGGATGAAAACAAGTGATTCAATGATTGGGAAGGGGACTTTGAAAGGAAATCCTGGGGGACAATACTACAAGTCATGGGCAAAATACTTCATCAGGTGAGAGAGAGTGAGAGATGCACAGTGTGATTGGGTCAGCACCCTCTCCCTAGAAGATGCACAGGGACAAACAGGCTTGTGTGTCTTTCAGTTCCTGATGGAGATACACCTCTCTCCCCCCCCCCCCCCTCCCCCTCCCCAATTACAAGCAGTGTGTAAACTGTGATCCCATTAGCATCCATCATTCCGCCTTGTGTGATTCTGTTCTTTAAGAACAAAGAACAGTACAGCACAGGAAACAGGCCCTTCGGCCCTCCAAGCCTGTGCCGCTCCTTGGTCCAACTAGACCAATCGTTTGTATCCCTCCATTCCCAGGCTGCTCATGTGACTATCCAGGTAAGTCTTAAACGATGTCAGCGTGCCTGCCTCCACCACCCTACTTGGCAGCGCATTCCAGGCCCCCACCACCCTCTGTGTAAAAAACATCCCTCTAATATCTGAGTTATACTTCGCCCCTCTCACCTTGAGCCCGTGACCCCTCGTGATCGTCACCTCCGACCTGGGAAAAAGCTTCCCACTGTTCACCCTATCTATCCCCTTCATAATCTTGTACACCTCTATTAGATCTCCCCTCATTCTCCGTCTTTCCAGGGAGAACAACCCCAGTTTATCCAATCTCTCCTCATAGCTAAGACCCTCCATACCAGGCAACATCCTGGTAAACCTTCTCTGCACTCTCTCTAACGCCTCCACGTCCTTCTGGCAGTGCGGCGACCAGAACTGGACGCAGTACTCCAAATGTGGCCTAACCAGCGTTCTATACAGCTGCATCATCAGACTCCAGCTTTTATACTCTATACCCCGTCCTATAAAGGCAAGCATACCATATGCCTTCTTCACCACCTTCTCCACCTGTGTTGCCACCTTCAAGGATTTGTGGACTTGCACACCGAGGTCCCTTTGTGTTTCTATACTCCTGATGACTCTGCCATTTATTGTATAACTCCTCCCTACATTATTTCTTCCAAAATGCATCACTTCGCATTTATCCGGATTAAACTCCATCTGCCACCTCTCCGCCCAATTTTTCAGCCTATCTATATAAGAACATAAGAACATAAGAACATAAGAACTAGGAGCAGGAGTAGGCCATCTGGCCCTTCGAGCCTGCCCCGCCATTCAACAAGATCATGGCTGATCTGAAGCGAATCAGTTCCACTTACCCGCTCCCCATAACCCCTAATTCCCTTATCGATCAGAAAACTATCTACCCGTGATTTAAACATATTCAACGAGGAAGCCTCCACCACTTCAATGGGCAGAGAATTCCAGAGATTCACTACCCTCTGAGAGAAGAAGTTCCCCCTCAACTCTGTTCTGAACCGGCCCCCCCTTATTTTGAGGCTGTGCCCTCTAGTTCTGGTTTCCCTTCTAAGTGGAAAGAATCTCTCCACCTCTACCCTATCCAGCCCCTTCATTATCTTATATGTCTCTATAAGATCACCCCTCATCCTTCTAAACTCCAACAAGTACAGACCCAATCTGTTTAATCTCTCCTCATAAGCCACACCCCTCATCTCCGGTATCAACCTGGTGAACCTTCTCTGCACTCCCTCCAAGGCCAATATATCCTTTCGCAAATAAGGGGACCAAAACTGCACACAGTACTCCAGTTGCGGCCTCACCAGTGCCTTGTACAGTTGCAGCAAGACCTCCCTGCTTTTATATTCTATCCCCCTCGTGATAAAGGCCAACATTCCATTCGCCTTCTTGATCACCTGCTGCACCTGCAGACTGGGTTTTTGCGATTCGTGCACAAGGACCCCCAGGTCCCTCTGCACAGTCGCACAATGTAATTTTTCTCCATTTAAATAATATTCCAATTTACTATTATTTCTTCCAAAGTGGATAACCTCACATTTGCTAACGTTATATTCCATCTACCAGATCCTCGCCCACTCGCTCAGCCTATCCAAATCTCTCTGCACACTTTCCACGTCCTCCACGCAATTCGCTTTCCCACTCACCTTCGTGTCATCAGCAAACTTGAATACCCTAGATTCAGTCCCCTCCTCCAGATCATCTATGTAAATGGTAAACAATTGAGGCCCCAGCACCGATCCCTGCGGCACGCCACTGGTCACCAACTGCCAACCAGAAAAGCACCCATTTATCCCAACTCTCTGCTTCCTGTTAGATAGCCAATCCCCAATCCACGCCAACACCTTACCCCTAACTCCGTGTACCCCAATCTTCTGCAGCAACCTTTTGTGAGGCACCTTATCGAATGCCTTCTGGAAATCTAAAAACACCACATCCACCGGTTCCCCTCTGTCAACCGCACTAGTGACATCTTCATAAAAGTCCAGTAGATTCGTCAAACACGACTTTCCCTTCATGAATCCATGCTGCGTCTGCTTGATCGAACCATTCTTATTCAGGTGCTCTGTTATTTCCTCTTTAATAATGGACTCTCGCATCTTCCCAACTACGGACGTTAAGCTAACCGGCCTGTAGTTACCCGCCTTTTGTCTACTTCCTTTTTTAAACAGCGGCGTAACAGTAGCTGTTTTCCAGTCAGCCGGCACTACCCCAGAGTCCAGCGAATTTTGATAAATAACCACTAACGCATCTGCTGTTACCTCAGCCATTTCTTTCAGTACCCTGGGATGCATTCCATCCGGGCCCGGGGACTTGTCTACCTTCAGTCCTATTAGTCTACCAAGCACCACCTCCTTAGTAACAGTAATTATATTAAGGACCTCCCCTCCCACCAACTCTCGATCTCTAATATTCGGCAAACTATTTGTGTCTTCCACCGTGAAGACCGACACAAAGAACTTATTTAAAGTCTCAGCCATTTCCTCGTTTTCCACTATTAAATCCCCCCTCTCATCTTCCAAGGGTCCAACATTCACTCTCGCCACTCTATTCCTTTTTATATACTTGTAAAAACTTTTACTATCATTTTTTATATTTTGAGCTAGTTTAGTTTCATAATCTATCTTTCCTTTCTTAATCGCTTTCTTAGTCGTTCTTTGTTTTTCTTTAAAGCTTTCCCAATCCACTAATTCTCCACTATTTTTGGCCACTCTGTACGCATCTGATTTTATTTTAATACTCTCCTTTATTTCCTTCGTTATCCACGTCCGGTTATCCTTTTTCTTACAGTCCTTCTTTATCACCGGAATATATTTTTGCTGAGTACTTAAAAAAATCTCCTTAAAAATCCTCCACTGTTCCTCAGCTGTCCTACCTACCAGTCTGCTCGCCCAGTCTACATTAGCCAATTCCACCCTCATCCTATCGTACTCCCCTCTGTCCAAGCAGAGGACACTGGTTTGGGACCCTACTTTCTCACCCTCCATCTGTATCAGAAATAATATCCTGCTGTATTGCCCGACAATGCTCTTCGCTATCCGCAAGTCCAGCCATCTTCGTGTCATCCGCAAGTTAAACATTAAGATTAATGTTTAACTTGCTGGAATTTTTCAGGGGGTAACAGAAAGGGTGAAAGAGGATAATTGGTCTTTCAGAAGGCATTTGATACAGTGCCACACAACAGACTTGTGAGAAAAGTCATAGCACATCGAATAAAAGAGACAGTAGCAATGTCAAAATTGGCTGATTAATAGGCAGCAGAGGATAACGGTCAGTGGATTTTCTTTAGGCTGGAGGAAGGTTTTTAGTGGTCACCAGGGGTCGGTATTTGACTTTTCTGATATAAATTTATGATCTAGATCTTGGCGTGCAGGGAGCAGTTTCAAAGTCTACGGATGACACAAAACTTTTAAGGATTGTAAGCTGTGAAGAGGACGGTGTCAAACTTGCAAAGGGCAGATGATTTGGTGGAGTGGGCAGCTAGGTGGCAGATAAAGTTCAATGCAGAGAATTGCGAGGTGATATATTTTTGTCGGAAGATCATGAAGAGATGATATAAAAAAGAGGCAAATTCTAAAAGGGGCGCGGGAGCTGGGTGTATACGTACATAGATCATTGAAGGTGGCAGGACAGGTAGAGAGAACAGTTAATAAAGCACAGTGTATTCTGGGACTTATTAATAGGGACATACAAGAGCAAAGGAGGTTATGCTGAACTTGTATAGGACACTAGTTAGACCTCAGCTGGAATATTGTGTACAGTTCTGGGTGCCACATTATAGGAAGGATGTGAAGGCATTGGAGAGAGTGCAGAAACTTCAGTTGTGAGGGTTCCAGGGATGAGAGGGTTCTGAAGAGGGTTCCAGGGATGAGAAACTTCAGTTACGAATTTAGATTGGAGAGGTTGGGACAGTTCTCCTGGGAGGGAAGAAAGCGAAGAGTTTTGAGAGAGGTATTGAAAATCGTGAGGGGACTGGAAAGAGTAGACAGGGAGAGACTGCTCATCAGAGGATCAGGAATGAGAGGGCATGGATTTAAGGTGATGTGTAAAAGAAGCAAACGTGAGGTGAGAAAAGCTCACGAGGAGGCGAGTGGTTTGGATCTGGAATGTTCTGTCTGGAAGTGTGGTGGAGGCAGGTTCAACCAGGGCACTTGTGAAGGTATGAGATGTTTCTATTCAAATAATCAATGTACAGGGATGCAGTAAAATGTCACTAAGAATTGATGCTTATTCGGAGAGCTGGTGCAGACATGATGGGCCGAATGGCCTCCTATACACCTTCACTGTTGAATTTAAAAGAAAACATGCAGGTCAGAAAAGCCCCACACAATTTTTCCTGCCCTGTTCTGGCCTCTGATCTGGGCATTTCTTGACACCGAATTTCTGAGAAGTCATCCATTTCTCGCTGAGTGGGAACATAAAGAATGACTTTGTTATTGATCAGGAAAACTGATCTTCGGGCAAGCGTTCTCCAAGGCGGCCTTCACGACACACGACAGCGCAGAGTCGCTGAGCGATAGCCAAGTTCCGCGCACACATGAGGACGGCCTCAACCGGGATCTTGGGTTCATGTCACACTATCTGTAACCCCCACGACTTGCCTGGGCTTGCAAAATCTCACTAACTGTCCTGTCTGGAGACAATACACATCTCTTTAACCTGTGCTTAACCCTCTCTCCACTCACATTGTCTGTACCTTTAAGACTTGATTACCTGTAAAGACTCACATTCCAACCATTATCTTGTAAATTGAGTTTGTGTCTTTATATGCCCTGTTTGTGAACACAACTCCCACTCACCTGAAGAAGGGGCAGCGCTCCGAAAGCTAATGGTATTTGATTGAATGGTGGAGTGGACTCGATGGGCCGAATGGCCTTACTTCCGCTCCTATGTCTTATGGTCTTATGGTATTTGCTACCAAATAAACCTATTGGACTTTAACCTGGTCTTACTTTATTATTGAGCGTAGTTCTCTATATTCTCATCCCTTTGACCTATTATATCTTTGTAAATTTCCACAAGGTCTGTTTCACTTGCAGGAGATTAAATTTTTCAAGCTGTCCCCTCCATTAAACTCTCCCCATCCCATTCACGACCCCAGCACATGTCAGTAATCTGGAACTCCACACACAACATTGCACAATGGATTCTCCACATTCGAGCTTCTAATCTCAGCTGCTAGATTCGAATTATCAATCCAAGGTGTAAAAGGGAACAATTCAGGTGTACACCTTAAAATGTATTCTTGTGAAGGAATTCAGCTGATGGCCAGTTTATGTTATTGTCCGTTTCCCATCCACATTGTTTCACAGTTGTTGGGTTCCCTCTTATCCAGGTTTCTGGATGAATATGCAAAACACAACCTCAGTTTCTGGGCGCTGACAATACAGAATGAACCCACCACGGGGATGATAACCAACTACAGCTTCCAATGCATGGGGTTCACAGCCGAGATGGAGCGAGACTTCATTGTGCTTGATCTGGGACCTGCATTACAGAACAGTACTCACAAGGACGTGCAGCTCATGATCCTCGATGACCAGAGAATCTTATTGCCATCCTGGGCAAAAGTGGTGAGTGTGATTTGTGAGATTAAGTCTCATAAATAACAGCGACATTTAATTAGGAAAAATCAGTTCTTTGTGGGTAACCTGAAGAAGAATAACAGGGCATTTGTTTTAAGGTATGTTTCTTAAAACATAAGGACATCGGAATAGGAGCAGGAGTAGAACATTTGGCCCATCGAGCCTGCCCTGTGGTTGATTTTGGGCTTCGCACCTACTCCCCATTTCCTTCAATTCTCTGAGACACCAGAAACATGTCTATTTCCACCCAGACTGCAATGTTTTCAATGATGGAGCATCCACAACCCTTGGGTAGAAAATTCCGAAGATTCGCAACCCTCATGGCCGATTGGATAGGTAACTGGCTGTCTGACCGAAGACAGAGGGTGGTGGTCGATGGAAACTTTTCGGACTGGAGGCAGGTTGCTAGCGGTGTGCCGCAGGGATCAGTGCTTGGTCCTCTGCTCCCTGTGATTTTTATTAATGACTTAGAGGAGGGGGCTGAAGGATGGATCAGTAAATTTGCTGATGACACCAAGATTGGTGGAGTAGTGGATGAGGTGGAGGGCTGTTGTAGGCTGCAAAGAGACATAGATAGGATGCAAAGCTGGGCTGAAAAATGGCAAATGGAGTTTAACCCTGATAAATGTGAGGTGATTCATTTTGGTAGGACAAATTTAAATGTGGATTACAGGGTCAAAGGTAAGGTTCTGAAGACTGTGGAGGAACAGAGAGATCTTGGGGTCCATATCCACAGATCTCTAAAGGTTGCCAGTCAAGTGGATAGAGCTGTGAAGAAGGCCTATAGTGTGTTAGCTTTTATTAACAGGGGGTTGGAGTTTAAGAGCCGTGGGGTTATGCTGCAACTGTACAGGACCTTGGTGAGACCACATTTGGAATATTGTGTGCAGTTCTGGTCACCTCACTATAAGAAGGATGTGGAAGCGCTGGAAAGAGTGCAGAGGAGATTTACCAGGATGCTGCCTGGTTTGGAGGGTAGGTCATATGAGGAAAGGTTGAGGGAGCTAGGGCTGTTCTCTCTGGAGCGGAGGAGGCTGAGGGGAGACTTAATAGAGGTGTATAAAATGATGAAGGGGATAGATAGAGTGAACGTTCAAAGACTATTTCCTCGGGTGGATGGAGCTATTACAAGGGGGCATAACTATAGGGTTCGTGGTGGGAGATACAGGACGGATATCAGAGGTAGGTTCTTTACGCAGAGAGTGGTTGGGGTGTGGAATGGACTGCCTGCAGTGATAGTGGAGTCAGACACTTTAGAAACATTTAAGCGGTTATTGGATAGGCACATGGAGCACACCAGGATGATAGGGAGTGGGATAGCTTGATCTTGGTTTCAGATAAAGCTCGGCACAACATCGTGGGCCGAAGGGCCTGTTCTGTGCTGTACTGTTCTATGTTCTATGTTCTATCTCAGTCTGAAATGATCGGCCCCCATGCTTTAGATTCACCAACCAATGGAAACTATCTGACAGCGTCCACCCTGTTAAGCCCCTTTGGAATTCTGTAGGTTGCAATGATATCACATCTCATTCTACTATCTGTAAGTGCTGAAATTAACCAACAAATCTAGAACATAGAACAGTACAGCACAGAACAGGCCTTTCGGCCCACGTGTTGTGCCGAGCTTTATCTGAAACTAAGATCAAGCTATCCCACTCCCTATCATCCTGGTGTGCTCCATGTGCCTATCCAATAACCGCTTAAATGTTCCTAAAGTGTCTGACTCCACTATCACTGCAGGCAGTCCATTCCACACCCCAACCACTCTCTGCGTAAAGAACCTACCTCTGATATCCTTCCTATATCTCCCACCATGAACCCTATAGTTATGCCCCCTTGTAATAGCTCCATCCACCCGAGGAAATAGTCTTTGAACGTTCACTCTATCTATCCCCTTCATCATTTTATAAACCTCTATTAAGTCTCCCCTCAGCCTCCTCCGCTCCAGAGAGAACAGCCCTAGCTCCCTCAACCTTTCCTCATAAGACCTACCCTCCAAACCAGGCAGCATCCTGGTAAATCTCCTCTGCACTCTTTCCAGCACTTCCACATCCTTCTTATAGTGAGGTGACCAGAACTGCACACAATATTCCAAATGTGGTCTCACCAAGGTCCTGTACAGTTGCAGCAAAATCTGTTTTGTAATTCAGATTCCCGTGGAACTCTCACCTGTGGGGCACCATTCAATACTATTACAGCACTGACACAGAGTCTGAGGGGGAAATGGTAAGGGGGGAGGGGTATGTGTGGCAGTTAAGGGGAGGGTGGGCAAGGGTAACTATTGGGGTAAAAGAGAAGTGTGTTGGCTGGACATTGGGGGGGGAGGTGGAGAAGGAAGGGGGAAGAGGACAGGAGACCCAGGAGATGGACTGAGCGGATGAGAAAAGGGTGGATAGGAGCGTTGTTAAACAAACCCCTGCCGTGAGCTTCCTCCTGATTTCCTCTTGGACAGCGGGTGAAAAGCAAGGCCGTGTACGTGCATTCTGTACAGCCTGCCCGACGCTGGACGTAGCCGAGGATTAACCACACAGGCACTGAAACACATCTTCCTCTATTCTGTCAGGTCCTGGACGATGTGCATGCGGCTCGGTATGTGCACGGCATTGCGGTGCACTGGTACCTCGATATGCTGATACCCGCTGATAAAACTCTGGGTGCCACACACGATCTTTTCCCAGAATACTACCTGTTTTCCACCGAGGCCTGCACCGGATTCATGCCGTGGGAACACACAGTCAAACTGGGAAGTTGGGAACGAGGTGCCAGGTACAGCCACGACATCATTCAGGTGAGTGGGCGAGGGGGAGCGCGCCACTGAATGGAAATTGGGTGGCGCAGTGGGTTAGCACTGCTGCCTCACAGCGCCAGGGACCCGGGTTCGATTCCAGCCTCCGGTCACTGTCTGTGTGGAGTCTGCACGTTCTCCCCGTGTCTGCGTGGGTTTCCTCTGGGTGCTCCGGTTTCCTCCCACAGTCCGAAAGATGTGTGGTTAGGTTGATTGGCCGTGCTAAATTGACCCCAGGGGATTAGCAGGGTAGATGTGTGGGGTTACGGGAATAGGTCCTGGGTGGGATTGTGGTCGATACAGACTTGATGGGCCGAATGGCCTCTTTCTGTACTGTATGATTCTATCTGTAAATAAGTTCTAACAATCTGAGCTCTGAGTCCCACCATGTGGATCCCCCACACAGTGATAGCGGGATTCCAGTACACGTTCCACTATTAGTTTGGTGTTGAATTTGTGATATCTGTGTTTGATCTTAATGGGGATAATTCTAAGTTTAGGGCGGCACAGTGGTTAGCACTGTGGACCCGGGTTCGATTCCCGGCTCGGGTCACTGTCTGTGCAGAGTCTGCGCGTTCTCCCTGTGTCTGCGTGGGTTTCCTCCGGGTGCTCCGGTTTCCTCCCACAGTCTGAGAGACGTGCTGGTTAGGGTGCATTGGGCCGTGCTAAATTCTCCCTCAGTATAACCCGAACAGGCGCCGGAGTGTGGCGACTAGGGGCTTTTCACAGTAACTTCGTTGCAGTGTTAATGTAAGCCAACTTGTGACAAATAAATAAAGTTTAAAAAAGTATTACCACTTATCCTCCTCCTGATGCCTCCTAGTATCTGGTTAACAATGGCATTAACAGACTGCTCAGTTAACCTGAGCATTACCAGTCAATGGAGAATGAAACCTCCTTCCTGATCGTTAGACAGAGTAGCATTATGGAGATAGGTGGGTGAAGCTGACACACAGTAAAGCTGCTTCTGGGAAATACTAAGTGGGGAAGTAGACCAAGGTGTAAAATGCTAATCATCTTGTTGTTTCTAACACACATTCCAGGATATGAATTATTTTGTAACTGGTTGGACAGATTGGAATATTGCCTTGGACTTGCAAGGTGGCCCTAACTGGGTGAAAAACTTTGTTGATAGTCCAGTCATTGTGAACAGTAGTCAGGACGCCTTCTACAAACAGCCTATGTTTTACCACATGGCGCACTTCAGGTAAGAATAACAAGTTGGAATGTCTTGTTGAAGTTGTACAAGACATTGGTCAGGCCACACTTGGAATACTGTGTACAGTTCTGGTCACCCTATTATAGAAAGGATATTATTAAACTAGAAAGAGTGCAGAAAAGATTCACTAGGATGCTACCGGGACTTGATGGATTGAGTTATAAGGAGAGGCTGAGTAGACTAGGACTTTTTTCTCTGGAGCGTAGGAGGCTGAGGGGTGACCTTATAGAGGTCTATAAAATAATGAGGGGCACAGATCAGCTAGATAGTCAATATCTTTTCCCAAAGGTAGGGGAGTCTAAAATTGGAGGTTATAAGTTTAAGGTGAGAGGGGAGAGATACAAAAGTGTCCAGAGAGGCAATTTTTTCACACACAGGGTGGTGAGTGTCTGGAACAAGCTGCCAGAGGCAGTAGTAGAGGCGGGTACAATTTTGTCTTTTAAAAAGCATTCTGAGAGTTACGTGGGTACGATGGGTATAGACGGATATGGGCCAAACGCGGGCAATTGGGACTAGCTTAGGGGCTTAAAACAAAAGGGCGGCATGGACAAGTTGGGCCAAAGGGCCTGTTTACATGCTGTAAACCTCTATGACTCTAAGAGCCATTTGTCTTACACATGGTATAATTTCCCAATGGGTGGTCTTTTTAGAAATCAAAGATTAGGCATATTGGATATCAAATAAAACGAGGTAAACATTTCCTGCTGTTAACAAGTTAACAAGGGCAATGGCTGGTTATCACTTTATCTTGTTCCCTCTCACTCGGGTCAAAGTTGGTCTTTTGTGGGATTTGGATGGTGTTAATTCCCGGTGTTAAGCCGATTCCCAGCTCGGGTCACTGTCTGTGTGGAGTTTGCACATTCTCCTCGTGTCTGCGTGGGTTTCCTCCGGGTGCTCCGGTTTCCTCCCACAGTCCAAAGATGCGCGGGTTAGGTTGATTGGCCATGCTAAAATTGCCCCTGGGATGCGTAGATTAGAGGGATTAGTGGGTAAAGTATGTAGGGATATGGGGGTAGGGCCTCGGGTGGGATTGTGGTCGGTGCAGACTCGATGGGCTGAATGGCCTCTTTCTGTACTGTAGGGTTTCTATGATTTCTTTCTTCTATGATTAATCCTGTTTGGATGTTTTCCTTCCTCCGCAGTAAGTTTATTCCTGAGGACTCTCTGCGTGTTGGACTTGATCCCAGTGCTGCGACTAAATTGGAAACTGTGGCTTTTCTCCGTCCGGATGGGATTGCAGTTGTCAACGTCCTGAACTGGTGAGAAGCAGCTGTCATGATGACTCTGTGAGAAAGAGTTGGAAATGTTCATGAGGCCGTTCAGTCCGTCTAGTCCATGTGTAGTCTATAGACCAATTGAGCTCCATCCCTGTAGCTCTGCAATCCTATTTCCCTCAAGTGTCTGTCCAATTTCTTTCTGAAATCATGATTTCACCATCCTGATTGGCAGGGAGTTCCAGCTCATTATCACCCGCTGCGTAATAAAAAATTATCTCTCACTTCCCCCTTTCTTTCCCAAAACTTTAACCCTATTACTTGAACTGTCAGCTGAGGGGAATAGCTTTTCCTTGTCTGTTTTTACCTAGTAAGAAGTCTCACAACACCAGGTTAAAGGCCAACAGGTTTATTTGGTAGCAAATACCATAAGCTTTCGGAGCGCTGCTCCTTCGTCAGATGGAGTGGAAATGTGCTCTCAAACAGGGCACAGAGACACAAAATCAAGTTACAGAATACTGATTAGAATGCGAATCCCTAAAGCCAGCCAGGTCTTAAAGGTACAGACAATGTGAGTGGAGGGAGCATTAAGCAAAGGTTAAAGAGATGTGTATTGTCTCCAGACAGGACAGCCAGCAAGTCCAGAAGGCAAGCTGTGGGGGTTACTGACAGTGTGACATAAACCCAACATCCCGGTTTAGGCCGTCCTCATGTGTGCGGAACTTGGCTATCAGTTTCTGCGCAGCGGCTCTGCGCTGTCGTGTGTCGTGAAGGCCGCCTTGGAGAACGCTTACCCGAAGATCAGAGGCTGAATGCCCGTGACCGCTGAAGTGCTCCCCCACAGGAAGAGAACAGTCTTGCCTGGTGATTGTCGAGCGGTGTTCATTCATCCGTTGTCGTAGCGTCTGCATGGTTTCTGCATGGAGATGCACGGCATCTTCACATCATGCTAAATTAATGTCAGGGGGATTAGCAGGGTTATGGGAATAGGGCCTGGGTGGGATTGTGCTCGGTGCAGACTCGATGGGCCGAATGGCCTCCTTCTGCGCTGTAGGGACAATTCATATCTGCTCTCAAACAGGGCACAGAGACACAAAATCAAGTTACAGAATACTGATTAGAATGCGAATCCCTAAAGCCAGCCAGGTCTTCAAGATACAGACAATGTGGGTGGAGGGAGCATTAAACACAGGTTACCCACTACAACCTGTGTTTAGAGCATTAAACACAACCTGTGTTTAATGCTCCCTCCACCCACATTGTCTGTACCTTTAAGACCTGGTTGGCTGTAGGGATTCGCATTCTAATCAGTATTCTGTAACTTGATTTCTGTGTCTCTGTGCACTGTTTGAGAGCACATTTCCACTCCATCTGACGAAGGAGCAACGCTCCGAAAGCTTATGGTATTTGCTACCAAATAAACTTGTTGGACTTTAACCTGGTGTTGTGAGACTTCTTACTGTGTTCACCCCAGTCCAACGCCGGCATCTCCACATCATGTTTCTATCTAAACAGATCATAATCTTGAACACCTCTATCAAGACTCTTTGTCAATCTCCAACAACTCAGCTTTCTCTAACCTAATCTTGCAGCTAAAATCTCTCAACCATGGAACCATTCTGGTAAATCTCTCTGCACCCCCTCAAGGACCTTCACATGCTCCTTAGTGTGGTGACCAGAACTGGTCAACATAGCTTGATAAAAGTTCAGTATAACTTCCCTGCTTTTTACTCTATACTCTATTTATGAGATCCCATATGCTTTGCAAATCTCTCTCTCAGTATGTCCTGTCACCTTCAATGCTGTATACACATCAGTCTGCAGGTTCCTCCGCACACTCTTTAGTGCTATTAACTTTTATCTTTCAGTTCCCTATCCCTTCTGCCAAAATGCACCATCTCTCTGTTAAATTCCATCTGTCGCTTGTCAATCTTGTGGGCGACACGGTAGCAAAGTGGTTAGCACTGCTGCTTCACAGCTCCAGGGACCCGGGTTCAATTCCCGGCTTGGGTGACTGTGTGGAGTTTGCACGTTCTCCCCGTGTCTGTGTGGGTTTCCTCCGGGTGCTCCGGTTTCCTCCCGCAGTCCAAAGATGTGCGGGTTAGGTTGATTGGCCATGCTAAAATTGCCCCTTAGTGTCCTGAGATGCGGAGGTGAGAGGGATTAGTGGGTAAAATATGTAGGGATATAGGGGTAGGGCCTGGGTGGGATTGTGGTCGGTGCAGACTCGATGGGCCGAATGGCCTCTTTCTGTACTGTAGGGTTTCTATGATTCTATGATCTACTCGGCTGGTGAGTTGGTATCATCCCTACTGTCTGCCACAAATCCAAATTTGGTATCAACAAACTTTACTTTGTTTTTCAATGTCCAAGACAGTTGTTGTATCGATTGAAAAAAAGACGTAGTCCTAGCTTTGAACCTTGGGGAACACCACCATCTGCCATCCTCCAGTCTGGAAAAATAACCCTTTTTTTCCTCCTAAAACTTGGTTTTCTGTCCTTCGGACGATTTTTAAAATCCAAGCTGACATAGGACGTACGATTTCATGAGCCTCAAATTTGTAAACCAGCCTATTTCTCGAATGAGGGTATCTGTCGCTCTCCAATCCTCTGGCACCTCCCCTTTCCGGGGAAGATAGTGAGATGGACAAGCCCTTCCACAATCTCCACCGCTACACTTTCCAAACAGGTGACTGACTTATCACTTATCCAGGCTTTCCAGTACCTCCTGCCTTGCAATTTTCACTCCATCCAAACCCTCTGTGAACTCTACTCGTACTGATACTTTCATCAGCATTTTTTTATCATCTACAGTAAATGCTGATATGAAGTATTCTAGCTCTGCCCTTTGTCTCTTTAGTAAATATTATCTCTGTCCCTAATTGGACCCATCCCACCTCTAATAATCCATTTTGTAATCATGTGCCTGGAGAAGAGTTATGGATTCTATTTTATGTTTAATTCTCATATTCTCCTTTTGTCGGTCATTTTCATCCTCCCCTCCCCCTCACCTTGGTACATTGGCCTGATCGGTTGAAGAATTTCATACACGTATTCCTTATTTCATTGTCTTCCCTATTTCCATCGCCATCCAGGAGCCCTAGCCTTAGTCACCCCCCCTTTACCATCATAGAATCCCTGTGCAGAATGGAGGCCATTTGGCCCACCGAGTCTGCACCAACTCTCCAAAAGAGCATTTCACCCAGGCCCCTTTACAAAATATTTGGATGGGCATCGTAACATTCAAGGATATGGGACAAGTGCAGAGAAAAGGGATTAAGCGCGCCTTTAGCGGTAGTTGTTGTCGCTGCAGACTCGATGGGCTGAAGGGCCTGTGCTGTAAGACTCTATGGACAAATGTTCCTGTCCCATCTGCCATGGAATTGTAGTGGGCGGGACATGGACCGTGCAAAGATCTGTTGACCCTGGGTGGGATTTTCCAGCTTTGGGGCAATGCAGCCGGAAAATCCCGCTATATCTACAGGGAGCTGACTGTGAGACAGACCGGGATAATGCATCACTGGGCTGGAGTAAACTGTTCCCTTTTACCCAATCCGGACTGTAAATGCCCAGGCGCTGACGTAGACAAGACAGAAAATAAAAATATAATTTTACCCAGTTTAGAATTCTGTGAGCTGATGAGAAGTTTTCCTCTATTTCAGGAGCATGGATGACATTGATTTTGTGATCTGGGACCCAGAGCATGGCTTTCTGGAAGCACATTCACCTGCAGATTCTATCCAGTCTTACCTATGGAAAAGTCAGTAAATCTTTCACAAGATGTGGAGTGAAGTCATCCTTGATGTGAAGGACCATTAACTGCACAATGCTACTGACTGCACACCTTTGTTCGTTTGTGTGCTTGGGTATATTCTCCTGTGTTATTACACTGCCTCAACCTGCACTGAAGCTACATTACTCCATTCATGATCAGTGGTAAATATCACAAAATAACTATCCACTTGTGATGCAGTGCTGATTATAGTGAAGCAGAGTTTAACCAACTTTCCTATAACCCAGCAACCACAGACAGTCAATTAAACTTTGGTGATGGGAAACTTCTAGAAACTACAATGCAGGACCATAAATAATAGTCACATGGATAAATACGGGTTAAGGAAAGCCAGCATGGATTATTTAAGTTTTTTGAAGAGATAACAAGGAGGATTGATGAGGGTAATGTTGTTGATCTGGTGTTCATGGACTTCCAAAAGGTATTGGATACAGTGCCACCAAACAGACTTGAGCAACATTATAGCTTGTGGAATAAAAGGGACAGTAACAACATGGGTACAAAATTGGCAAAGTGACAGGAAACAGAGTGATGGTTGATGGATGTTCTTCAGGCTGGATAAAGGTTTGTTCACCAGGGTCAGTATTGGGACCCTTGATTATTTAAAAAATTCATTCATGGGACATGGACATCACTGGCTGGGTCAGCATTTATTGCCCATCCCTAGTTGCTCGAGGGCAGTTGAGGGTCAACCACTTTGCTGTGGCTCTGGAGTCACATGTAGACCAGACCGGGTAAGGACGGCAGATTTCCTTCCCTAAAGGGGACATTAGTGAACCAGATGGGTTTTTTCGACAATTGACAATGGTGTCATGGTCATCAATAGAATCTTAAAGTCCAGATATTTTTTTTATTGAACTCAAATTCCACCGTCTGCCGTGCTGGGATTTGAACCCGGGTCCCCCAGAACATTAGCTGAGTTTCTGGATTAATAGTCTAGCGACAATACCAGTAGGCCGTATATATTAATGACCCAAACCTTGGTGGACAAGGAAGAATTTCAAAACTTGCAGACAATATAAAACTTGGCAGCTGTGAGGGTCGAGCTCCAAGAGGGTATTGACAAATTAGTGGAAAGTGCAGACAGTGGCAGATAAAATTTAATGCAGAGAAATGTGAAGTGATTTTGGTCAGAAGAACATGGTGTTCTGTCAATAAGACGTGAAAGAAATCCAAACTGTGTACGTTCGATTTTAGCTTTTAAAAATATATTTTGTGCAGATTTGCCAACAAGGTGTGGCTGCTGTAAATCACATGATATAGAAGCAAAATACTGCAGATGCTGGAATCTGAAACACGGTAGCACAGTGGTTAGCACTGCTGCTTCACAGCTCCAGGGACCTGGGTTCGATTCCCGGCATGGGTCACTATCTGTGTGGAGTTTGCACATTCTCCTCGTGTCTGTGTGGGTTTCCTCCGGGTGCTCTGGTTTCCTCCCAGAGTCCAAAGATGTGCGGGTTAGGTTGATTTGCCGTGCTAAATTGCTCATTAGTGTCCTGAGATGCATAGGTTAGAGGGATTAGCGGGTAAAATATGTAGGGATATGGGGATAGGGCCTGGGTGGGATTGTGGTCGGTGCAGACTCGATGGGCCAAATGGCCTCTTTCTGCACTGTAGGGTTTCTATGATTCCATGGTTCTAAAAACAGAAAATGCTGGAAAATCTCAGCAGGTCTGACAGCCTCTGTGGAGAGAGAATAGAGCCAGCGTTTTGAGTCAGGATGACCCTTTGTCAGAGCTCAACACGGATGGTTTATCTTTCAAAAACTAATGGCTGGACATTGTCAGACCTGAAACCAAAGCCAGTCCCAGACATTTAATAAACATCCATTTTGAAATCTGTGGGGAAAGGTCACATCACTCGGGTGACCATTTTAAAGTCTCTATATTCCTTTGAGGACCGAGGAACCCTCAGTCTCTTGAGTTACTAACTGAACAAACAGATCGACAGCAGGACTCCCAGCTAACCAAGCCACTGGTCGCTCTGTCTCAACTCATCAAAGCTTGTTTGATTTTATAAGTCTCTGATCACCATCTGCCAAGCAGTCTACACACAGAAATCCCATCATGCTCCCATCATCACTGGTTTTAAGGACTTCCATGCTACTGTTTGCAACCAGGGACTCATCTGGATTCAATTCCGGCCTTGGTCACTGTCTGTGTGGAGTTTGCACTTTCTCCCAGTGTCTGCATGGGTTTCCTCCCACAGGCCCAAGATGTGCGGGTTAGGTAGATTGGCCATGCTAAATTGACAGGGTAAATGTGTGAGGTTACAGGAATAGGGCCTGGGTGGGATTGTGGTCGGTACAGACTCGATGGGCCGAATGGTCTCCTTCTGTACTGTAGGGATTTTATGAAACTCCACCACAAAGTAAACATTCTTTGGACTTTAACTTTCTGAACTCTGGAAATCACGAGCTAAAATTTATTTCTGTGGTGTTTTGCTGTTGTTATCCATAGTTGTTAGAACTCTATCTCCCTTACTGTATATATATGTGTGTCTGTGTAAACAACCCCTCCCATCTGCCCTGCGTTTGAAGGTGGAATAAACTAACTTTCTGAATTAATCCTAAAGAGTTTTTATGTGGTATTTATAAAATTAGACCACACCATGCAAGGATTTGGGGAAACCCACCACAGGATACTTAAAAAAAATATCTCTACTTACAGACAGACTGGGACATCTTTGGTTGAACAATTTCAGCATTTCTGATTTTACAGAAAGCATTTGAGGACGAGATCAGAGTAAAGATAATATGGCACTAACATCGAGATTCGGCTAATGTTCAGTAACGAACTGAAATCATACCGATTTCCCTCACCCCACGTGAGAAAGCTTCATGAATGTTTCTGCCCGGTTTGGAAGTGGGGACTTTTCATATGTTAGGCGACTGTGATGAGCACTACACTTAGAGAAACAAGTGACGTGGACAGACTGGGAGATACTGAAGAAATTCACTTTGCCTTTTGTCTAAAGTTTATTCATCAGTGTCACAAGTAGGTTGATGTTAACACTGCAATGAAGTTACTGTGAAAATCCCCTAATGGAGAGACAAAGTAAACTAGTCAGCCTAGACTTTATGAAACAATTATCACTATCTCCTCAATGTTTTCTTGCTGACAGTTGATCTACTTTGCCCACCTCATTTCCAAGGACCAGGTCTAGCACAGCTTCCTTCAAACTGCTGAAGAAAATTTTCCCCCACACACTGTTTAAAAACTCTTGCCCCTTTCTGTCCATTACACAACTCCAATCCCAGTCTATATTTGGATAATTAAAATCTCCCAGTATAAGTTATGATCCCAGCTGTTGTTAACATGAGACAAGACAGATCCCAGAATGGAATCTGGCTTTTTAAAAATTCATTTTTGGGACATGGATGTCGCTGGCTGGCCAGCATTTATTCCTCGTCCAGTACTTCCCCGGAGCGGAGAAGCTACGACATCTTCTCCGGAGCCTTCAACATGTCATTGATGAAGACGAACATCTCGCCAAGGCCATCCCCACACCCCCACTTCTTGCGTTCAAACAACCGCACAACCTCAAACAGACCATTGTCCGCAGCAAACTACCCAGCCTTCAGGAGAACAGTGACCACGACACCACACAACCCTGCCACAGCAACCTCTGCAAGATGTGCCGGATCATCGACACGGATGCCATCATCTCACGTGGGAACACCATCCACCAGGTACACGGTACATACTCTTGCGACTCGGCCAACGTTGTCTACCTGATAAGCTGCAGGAAAGGATGTCCCGAGGCATGGTACATTGGGGAAACCATGCAGACGCTATGACAACGGATGAATGAACACCGCTCGACAATCACCAGGCAAGACTGTTCTCTTCCTATTGGGGAGCACTTCAGCGGTCACGGGCATTCGGCCTCTGATCTTCGGGTAAGCGTTCTCCAAGGCGGCCTTCACAACACACAGCGCAGAGTTGCTGAGCAGAGACTCATAGCCAGGTTCTGCACACATGAGGACGGCCTCAACCGGGATCTTGGGTTCATGTCACATTATCTGTAACCCCCACAACTTGCCTGGACTTGCAAAGTCTCTCTAACTGTCCTGTCTGTAGACAATACACATCTCTTTAACCTGTGCTTGGCCCTCTCTCCACTCACATTGTCTGTATCTTTAAGACTTGATTACCTGTAAAGACTCGCATTCCAACCATTATTGTGTAAATTGAGTTTGTGTCTCTGTATGCCCTGTTTGTGACCACAAGTCCCACTCACCTGATGAAGGAGCAGCGCTCCGAAAGCTTGTGCTACCAAATAAACCAAAAAAAACCCCCAAAAAATAAATAAAATAAACCTGTTGGACTTTAACCTGGTGCTGAGAGACTTCTCACTGTGCCCACCCCAGTCCAATGCCGGCATCTCCACATCATTGGTCCTCTAGCACAGGGGGTGCTGTGTTGGGAGGACTGGGGAGGGGGGGGGAGGCTCTCACTTGATGAAGGAGCGAGACTCCGAAAGCTCGTGCTCCCAAAATAATCGCTTCTCGGCCTTTTGGCTAAGATCAAGTGTAGTTATGCGGATGCTGCACTTGGTTGAGGTCATTAGGTTACATTGAAGCTTCATATGTTTTTTTTTATACTTTTCCAATTCAATCAAATCAAATCCAATTCAGAGTCTCAACAAGTTGAGACATTTCAGATCCAGGCTGACAAGACAGGGCGAGCGACCAAACCACCCTGTCGTGGGCCTGATCTACATGAGCCAAGCTGATTGGAGAAGGGGGAGGTTCCTCCTCCAAGACTTGAGCTCATTTGCATCTTAGCCAAAAGGCCGAGATGCCGCTTTAAAAAATTGCTTCATATGAAACACATGAAGCTTCAGTGCAACCTAATGACCTGAACCAAGTGCGGCCGACCATGGGCTGCCGACCATACTACACTCGATCTTAGCCAAAAGGCCGAGAAGCTTCATGTTTCATATGAAGCAATTTTTTAAAGCGGCATCTCGGCCTTTTGGCTGGGATGCAAATGAGCTCAAGTCTTGGAGGAGGAACCTCCCCCTTCTCCAATCAGCTTGGCTCATGTAGATCAGGCCCAGGACAGGGTGGTTTGGTCGCTCGCCCTGTCTTGTCAGCCTGGATCTGAAATGTCTCAACTTGTTGAGACTCTGAATTGGACTTGATTTGATTAAATTGGAAAAGTAACAAAAAATAAATAAACCTGCTGGACTTTAACCTGGTGTTGAGAGACTTCTTACTACAGCATTTATTGCCTATCCCTAGTTGCCCCTTGAGAAGGTGGTGGTGAGCTGCCTTCTTGAATTGCAGTAAGAAGTTTAACAACACCAGGTTAAAGTCCAACAGGTTTATTTGGTAGCAAAAGCCACACATTTGCTACCAAATAAACCTGTTGGACTTTAACCTGGTGTTGTTAAACTTCTTACTGTGTTTACCCCAGTCCAACGCCGGCATCTCCACATCATAAGAACATAAG
The DNA here is from genome assembly GCF_964213995.1 of Mustelus asterias. Classification (NCBI taxonomy): domain Eukaryota; kingdom Metazoa; phylum Chordata; class Chondrichthyes; order Carcharhiniformes; family Triakidae; genus Mustelus; species Mustelus asterias. Next base: position 38,175 of record NW_027592766.1, read on the forward strand.
AAATAGGAGCAGGAGTAGGCCATCTGGCCCTTCGAGCCTGCCCCGCCATTCAACAAGATCATGGCTGATCTGAAGCGAATCAGTTCCACTTACCCGCCTGCTCCCCATAACCCCTAATTCCCTTATCGATCAGAAAACTATCTACCCGTGATTTAAACATATTCAACGAGGAAGCCTCCACCACTTCAATGGGCAGAGAATTCCAGAGATTCACTACCCTCTGAGAGAAGAAGTTCCCCCTCAACTCTGTTCTGAACCGGCCCCCCCTTATTTTGAGGCTGTGCCCTCTCGTTCTGGTTTCCCTTCTAAGTGGAAAGAATCTCTCCACCTCTACCCTATCCAGCCTCTTCATTATCTTATATGTCTCTATAAGATCACCCCTCATCCTTCTAAACTCCAACGAGTACAGACCCAATCTGTTTAATCTCTCCTCATAAGCTACACCCCTCATCTCCGGTATCAACCTGGTGAACCTTCTCTGCACTCCCTCCAAGGCCAATATATCCTTTCGCAAATAAGGGGACCAAAACTGCACACAGTACTCCAGTTGCGGCCTCACCAGTGCCTTGTACAGTTGCAGCAAGACCTCCCTGCTTTTATATTCTATCCCCCTCGCGATAAAGGCCAACATTCCATTCGCCTTCTTGATCACCTGCTGCACCTGCAGACTGCGTTTTTGCGATTCGTGCACAAGGACCCCCAGGTCCCTCTGCACAGTCGCACGATGTAATTTTTCTCCATTTAAATAATATTCCAATTTACTATTATTTCTTCCAAAGTGGATAACCTCACATTTGCTAACCATAAGACCATAAGACCATAAGACATAGGAGCGGAAGTAAGGCCATTCGGCCCATCGAGTCCACTCCACCATTCAATCATGGTTGATTTCAACTCCATTTACCCGCTCTCTCCCCATAGCCCTTAATTCCTCGAGAAATCAAGAATTTATCAATTTCTGTCTTGAAGACGCTCAACGTCTCGGCCTCCACAGCCCTCTGTGGCAATGAATTCCACAGACCTACCACTCTCTGGCTGAAGAAATTTCTCCTCATCTCTGTTCTAAAGTGACTCCCTTTTATTCTAAGGCTGTGCCCCCGCGTCCTAGTCTCCCCTGCTAATGGAAACAACTTCCCTACGTCCATCCTATCTAAGCCGTTCATTATCTTGTAAGTTTCTATCAGATCTCCCCTCAACCTCCTAAACTCCAATGAATATAATCCCACGATCCTCAGATGTTCATCGTATGTCAGGCCTACCATTCCTGGGATCATCCGTGTGAATCTCCGCTGGACCCGCTCCAGTGTCAGTATGTCCTTCCTGAGGTGTGGGGCCCAAAATTGCTCACAGTACTCCAAATGGGGCCTAACCAGTGCTTTATAAAGCCTCAGAAGTACATCCCTGCTTTTGTTAACAGGGGGTTGGAGTTTAAGAGCCGTGGGGTTATGCTGCAACTGTACAGGACCTTGGTGAGACCACATTTGGAATATTGTGTGCAGTTCTGGTCACCTCACTATAAGAAGGATGTGGAAGCGCTGGAAAGAGTGCAGAGGAGATTTACCAGGATGCTGCCTGGTTTGGAGGGTAGGTCATATGAGGAAAGGTTGAGGGAGCTAGGGCTGTTCTCTCTGGAGCGGAGGAGGCTGAGGGGAGACTTAATAGAGGTGTATAAAATGATGAAGGGGATAGATAGAGTGAACGTTCAAAGACTATTTCCTCGGGTGGATGGAGCTATTACAAGGGGGCATAACTATAGGGTTCGTGGTGGGAGATACAGGACGGATATCAGAGGTAGGTTCTTTACGCAGAGAGTGGTTGGGGTGTGGAATGGACTGCCTGCAGTGATAGTGGAGTCAGACACTTTAGAAACATTTAAGCGGTTATTGGATAGGCACATGGAGCACACCAGGATGATAGGGAGTGGGATAGCTTGATCTTGGTTTCAGATAAAGCTCGGCACAACATCGTGGGCCGAAGGGCCTGTTCTGTGCTGTACTGTTCTGTGTTCTGTGTTCTGTATTCCAAGCCTCTTGAGATAAATGACAACATTACATTTGCTTTCTTAATTACGGACTCAACCTGCAAGTTTACCTTTAGAGAATCCTGGACTAGGACTCCCAAGTCCCTTTGCACTTTAGCATTATGAATTTTGTCACCGTTTAGAAAATAGTCCATGCCTCTATTCTTTTTTCCAAAGTGCACGACCTCGCACTTGCCCACGTTGAATTTCATCAGCCACTTCTTGGACCACTCTCCTAAACTGTCTAAATCTTTCTGCAGCCTCCCCACCTCCTCAATACTACCTGCCCCTCCACCTATCTTTGTATCATCGGCAAACTTAGCCAGAATGCCCCCAGTCCCGTCATCTAGATCGTTAATATATAAAGAGAACAGCTGTGGCCCCAACACTGAACCCTGTGGGACACCACTTGTCACCGGTTGCCATTCTGAGAAAGAACCTTTTATCCCAACTCTCTGCCTTCTGTCTGACAGCCAATCGTCAATCCATGTTAGTACCTTGCCTCGAATACCATGGGCCCTTATTTTACTCAGCAGTCTCCCGTGAGGCACCTTGTCAAAGGCCTTTTGGAAGTCAAGATAGATAACATCCATTGGCTCTCCTTGGTCTAACCTATTTGTTATCTCTTCAAAGAACTCTAACAGGTTTGTCAGGCACGACCTCCCCTTACTAAATCCATGCTGACTTGTCCTAATCCGACCCTGCACTTCCAAGAATTTAGAAATCTCATCCTTAACGATGGATTCTAGAATTTTGCCAACAACTGAGGTTAGGCTAATTGGCCTATAATTTTCCATCTTTTTTCTTGTTCCCTTCTTGAACAGTGGGGTTACAACAGCGATTTTCCAATCCTCTGGGACTTTCCCTGACTCCAGTGACTTTTGAAAGATCATAACTAACGCCTCCACTATTTCTTCAGCTATCTCCTTTAGAACTCTAGGATGTAGCCAATCTGGGCCCGGAGATTTATCAATTTTCAGACCTTTTAGTTTCTCTAGCACTTTCTCCTTTGTGATGGCAACCATATTCAACTCTGCCCCCTGACTTTCCTGAATTGTTGGGATATTACTCATGTCTTCTACTGTGAAGACTGACGCAAAGTACTTATTAAGTTCCTCAGCTATTTCCTTGTCTCCCATCACTAGATTACCAGCGTCATTTTGGAGCGGCCCAATGTCTACTTTTGCCTCCCGTTTGTTTTTAATGTATTTAAAGAAACTTTTACTATCATTCCTAATGTTACTGGCTAGCCTACCTTCATATTTGATCCTCTCCTTCCTTATTTCTCTCTTTGTTATCCTCTGTTTGTTTTTATAGCCTTCCCAATCTTCTGACTTCCCACTACTCTTTGCCACATTATAGGCTCTCTCTTTTGCCTTGATGCATTCCCTGACTTCCTTTGTCAGCCATGGCTGCCTAATCCCCCCTCTGATAACCTTTCTTTTGTTTGGGATGAACCTCTGCACTGTGTCCTCAATTACTCCCAGAAACTCCTGCCATTGCTGTTCTACTGTCTTTCCCACTAGGCTCTGCTTCCAGTCGATTTTTGTCAGTTCCTCCCTCATGCGCCTGTAATTACCTTTATTTAACTGTAGAACCTTCACATCTGATTCTGCCTTCCTTCTTTCAAATTGCAGACTGAATTCTACCATATTATGATCACTGCTTCCTTAGTGTTCCCTTACTTTAAGATCTTTTATCACGTCTGGCTCATTACATAACACTAAGTCCAGAATAGCCTGTTCCCTCGTGGGCTCCATCACAAGCTGTTCCAAAAAGCCATCCTGTAAACATTCAATGAATTCCCTTTCTTTGGGTCCACTGGCAACATTATTTACCCAGTCCACCTGCATATTGAAATCCCCCATGATCACTGTGACCTTGCCTTTCTGACATGCCCTTTCTATTTCGTGGTGCATTTTGTGCCCCTGGTCCTGACCACTGTCAGGAGGCCTGTACATAACTCCCATTATGGTTTTTTTGCCTTTGTGGTTCCTCAACTCTACCCACACAGACTCCACATCGTCTGACCCTATGTCGTTTAGTGCTATTGATTTAATTTCATTTCTAATTAACAAGGCAACCCTGCCCCCTCTACCCACCTCTCTGTCTTTTCGATAGGTTGTGAATCCCTGGATGTTTAACTGCCAGTCCTGAACCCCCTGCAACCACGTCTCTGTGATGCCTACCACATCATACCTGCCAGTCACAATCTGGGCCACAAGCTCATCTACCTTGTTCCGGACACTGCGGGCATTTAAATATAGCACCTTTAATTCCCTATTGACCGTCCCTTTTTGTTTTTGTAGTGTGGTGGACCTTGGTTTACTGAGCCTTTCCAGACACTGTGTCATATTTTATGAAGATGTCCATCTGCCAGATCCTCGCCCACTCGCTCAGCCTATCCAAATCTCTTTGCAGACTTTCCGCGTCCTCCACGCAATTCGCTTTCCCACTCACCTTCGTGTCATCAGCAAACTTGAATACCCTAGATTCAGTCCCCTCCTCCAGATCATCAATTGAGGCCCCAGCACCGATCCCTGCGGCACGCCACTGGTCACCAACTGCCAACCAGAAAAGCACCCATTTATCCCAACTCTCTGCTTCCTGTTAGATAGCCAATCCCCAATCCACGCCAACACCTTACCCCTAACTCCGTGTACCCCAATCTTCTGCAGCAATCTTTTGTGAGGCACCTTATCGAACGCCTTCTGGAAATCTAAAAACACCACATCCACCGGTTCCCCTCTGTCAACCGCACTAGTGACATCTTCATAAAAGTCCAGTAGATTCGTCAAACATGACTTTTCCTTCATGAATCCATGCTGCGTCTGCTTGATCGAACCATTCTTATTCAGGTGCTCTGTTATTTCCTCTTTAATAATGGACTCTCGCATCTTCCCAACTACGGACGTTAAGCTAACCGGCCTGTAGTTACCCGCCTTTTGTCTACTTCCTTTTTTAAACAGCGGCGTAACAGTAGCTGTTTTCCAGTCAGCCGGCACTACCCCAGAGTCCAGCGAATTTTGATAAATAACCACTAACGCATCTGCTGTTACCTCAGCCATTTCTTTCAGTACCCTGGGATGCATTCCATCCGGGCCCGGGGACTTGTCTACCTTCAGTCCTATTAGTCTACCAAGCACCACCTCCTTAGTAACAGTAATTGTATTAAGGACCTCCCCTCCCACCAACTCTCGATCTCTAATATTCGGCAAACTATTTGTGTCTTCCACCGTGAAGACAGACACAAAGAACTTATTTAAAGTCTCAGCCATTTCCTCGTTTTCCACTATTAAATCCCCCCTCTCATCTTCCAAGGGTCCAACATTCACTCTAGCCACTCTATTCCTTTTTATATACTTGTAGAAACTTTTACTATCATTTTTTATATTTTGAGCTAGTTTAGTTTCATAATCTATCTTTCCTTTCTTAATCGCTTTCTTAGTCGTTCTTTGTTTTTCTTTAAAGCTTTCCCAATCCACTAATTCTCCACTATTTTTGGCCACTCTGTACGCATCTGATTTTATTTTAATACTCTCCTTTACTTCCTTCGTTATCCACGTCCGGTTATCCTTTTTCTTACAGTCCTTCTTTATCACCGGAATATATTTTTGCTGAGTACTTAAAAAAATCTCCTTAAATCATGACTTCTTGAATCACGATGTGGAGATGCCGGCGTTGGACTGGGGTAAACACAGTAAGAAGTTTAACAACACCAGGTTAAAATCCAACAGGTTTATTTGGTAGCAAAAGCCACACAAGCTTTCGGAGCTCTAAGCCCCTTCTTCAGGTGAGTGGGAATTCTGTTCACAAACAGAGCTTATAAAGACACAAACTCAATTTACATGAATAATGGTTGGAATGCGAGTACTTACAACTAATCAAGTCTTTAAGAAACAAAACAACGTGAGTGGAGAGAGCATCAAGACAGGCCAAAAAGATGTGTATTGTCTCCAGACAAGACAGCCAGTGAAACTCTGTGGGGGTTACAAATAGTGTGACATGAACCCAATATCCCGGTTGAGGCCGTCCTCGTGTGTGCGGAACTTGGCTATCAGTTTCTGCTCAGCAACTCTGCGCCGTCGTGTGTCACGAAGGCCGCCTTGGAGAATGCTTACCCGAATATCAGAGGCCGAATGCCCGTGACCGCTGAAGTGCTCCCCAACAGGAAGAGAACAGTCTTGCCTGGTGATTGTCGAGCGGTGTTCATTCATCCGTTGTCGCAGCATCTGCATAGTTTCCCCAATGTACCATGCCTCGGGACATCCTTTCTTGCAGCGTATCAGGTAGACAACGTTGGCCGAGTTGCAAGAGTATGTACCGTGTACCTGGTGGATGGTGTTCTCACGTGAGATGATGGCATCTGTGTCGATGATCTGGCACGTCTTGCAGAGGTTGCTGTGGCAGAGTTGTGTGGTGTCGTGGTCACTGTTCTCCTGAAGGCTGGGTAGTTTGCTGCGGACAATGGTCTGTTTGAGATTGTGCGGTTGTTTGAAGGCAAGAAGTGGGGGTGTGGGGATGACCTTGGCGAGATGTTCGTCTTCATCAATGACATGTTGAAGACTCCGGAGGAGATGCCGTAGCTTCTCCGCTCCGGGGAAGTACTGGACAACGAAGGGTACTCTGTCCACTGTGTCCCGTGTTTGTCTTCTGAGGAGGTCGGTGCGGTTTTTCGCTGTGGCGCGTTGGAACTGTTGATCAATGAGTCGAGCGCCATATCCTGTTCTAATGAGGGCATCTTTCAGCATCTGGAGGTGTCTGTTGCGATCCTCCTCATCCGAGCAGATCCTGTGTATACGGAGGGCTTGTCCGTAGAGGATGGCTTCTTTAACGTGTTTAGGGTGGAAGCTGGAGAAGTGGAGCATCGTGAGGTTATCCGTGGGCTTGCGGTACAGTGAGGTGCTGAGGTGACCGTCCTTAATGGAGATGCGTGTGTCCAAGAATGCAACCGATTCCGGAGAGTAGTCTATGGTGAGTCTGATGGTGGGATGGAACTTGTTGATGTCATCATAGAGTTGTTTCAGTGATTGTTCACTTGAATCACTGCAGTCCTCGTGCTGTGGGTTGACCCACAAAGCCGTTAGGGAGGGAATTCCAGGATTTTGACCCAGTGACCGTGAAGATATTTCTTCTCGGACCAGACCTTAGCGAGGTCATCAGCTAGGGGAAAACGCATTGCCCACAACAAGACCACCATGGAGAAGCCAATATGCCTGCCCTCAGTTGTCACGTATGCTATCAAAGATTATGTTACTTGTGTGTGGGGAAGGGGATGTGATTTTACTGCTGTGATTAACAGAAATGGGGCCAGCTCCAGACGGGCAGTGAGAAAACAGTGAAGGAACGTCGATATATTTCCAAGTCAGGATGGTGAGTAGCTCGGAGGGGAACCTCCAGGTGGTGGTGTTCCCAGGGATCTGCTTGATAAATGTTAACTTTATTTTAGGAAACTGTGGAAGAAAGTTACTGAAGGCATTGGTCGGCGTTTGCTCATTAAACTCTGATGGCTGGGGAGGAGAGACAAGGGCCCCGACCTCCTTCCCGTGAGGCAGCGCGGCGCACCTGCCCTCCCTCCCGGCGGGCAGCGCGGTAGTCCTGCCCTCCCTCCCGGCGGGCAGCGCGGTAGTCCTGCCCTCCCTCCCGGCGGGCAGCGCGGTAGTCCTGCCCTCCCTCCCGGCGGGCAGCGCGGCGCACCTGCCCTCCCTCCCGGCGGGCAGCGCGGTAGTCCTGCC
>NW_027592767.1:0-20000 GCF_964213995.1 Mustelus asterias
CTCTGGGGTTCAGAAGACAATCTCGACGGAATCTCCCAAATGCGGAGGGGCTTTGACAGGGTGGAGGCTGAGAGATTGGCCGGGGGAATCTAAAACACCGAGGGTCGGGGTGGCGCAGTCTCAGGATGAGGGGGCGGCCATTTTGGATTGAGATGAAGAGAGATTTCTTCCCCTGAATTCTCTCTCCCAGAATATATTTATGCTGTATGACCTTTAGTGTCCAAGGATGTGCAGGTTAGGTGGATTGGCCATGCTAAATTGCCCCTAAGTGTCCAAAGATGTGCGGGTTAGGTGGATTGGCCATGCTAAATTGCCCCTTAGTGTCCAAAGATGTGCGGGTTAGGTGGATTGGTCATGCTAAATTGCCCTTTAGTCATCATAGAAGCCCTACAGTACAGAAAGAGGCCATTCGGCCCATCGAGTCTGCACCGACCACAATCCCACCCAGGCCCTACCCCTATATCCCTACATATTTACCCACTAATCCCTCTAACCTACGCATCTCAGGACACTAAGGGCAATTTAGCATGGCCAATCAACCTAACCCGCACATCTTTGGACTGTGGGAGGAAACCGGAGCACCCGGAGGAAACCCACGCAGACACGAGGAGAATGTGCAAACTCCACACAGACAGTGACCCAAGCTGGGAATCGAACCCGGGTCCCTGGAGCTGTGAAGCAGCAGCGCTAACCCACTGTGCTACCGTGCCGCCCAAAGTCTACAAAGATGTGCAGGTTAGGGGGATTGGCCATACTAAATTGCCTCTGACTGTCCAAAGATGTGCGGGTTAGGTGGATCGGTCAGGCTAAATTGTCCTTTCGTCTATGAAGATGTGCAGGTTAAATGGATTGGCCATGCTAAATTGCCCCTTAGTGTCCAAAGATGTGTAGGTTAGATGGATTGGCCAGGCTAAATTGCCCCTTAGTGACCAAAGATATGCAGTTTAGGTGGATTGGCCGTGCTAAATTGCCCCTTAGTGTCCAAAGATGTGCAGGTTAGGTGGATTGGCCATGCTAAATTGTCCCTTAGTGTCCAAAGATGTGCAGGTTAGGTGGATTGGCCATGCTAAATTGCCCCTTCGTGTCCAAAGATGTGCAGGCTAGGTGAATTGGCCATGTTAAATTTATGGGGTTAGGGGGATAGGGCCTGAGTGGAATGCTCTTTCGGAGAGACAGTGATGACTTGAGCAGAAATGGAGGGATCCCGTGGTTTGTGTGTCGGCAAATTCGGCTAATCCGCCTGAGTTCCCATCCTCAGCAGGCTTGGTTTCCACTCACCAAAGCAAGGCCCCGTTGTTATGGCGACATTGTCCAGAGCCACGTGTGCTTCACTGCTTTGTCCCCGGACGGCATCAAAGATGACCTGTCGGTGAGAAGGAGGAAGAATTCTCGTTGGTAACCAGTGCCTTGCTCGCCGGAACCTGACTCTGGTTCGGGGAGAAGGCCTGAGGCCCAGGCCCCCCAACCCCGAGAGAGAGGGTACTAGGCCTCAGGCTTCAGAGTCCAGGATAATAAAACAAGCCCCCAATTAACAAAACTACCTGATTCCTGACACTGGAATGTTGTCAAAATCATGGTTTATATTAGTTTTTTTAAAATTTAAAGTTTGTTTACTAGTGTCAAGGTTTACATTAACACTGCAATGAAGTTACTGTGAAAATTCCCCGAGTCACCACACTCCAGTGCCTGTTCGGGTAACACTGAGGGAGAATTTAGCACGGCCAATCCACCCTAACCAGCACGTTCTTCGGACTGTGGGAGGAAACCGGAGCACCCGGAGGAAACCCACGCAGACACGGGGAGAACGTGCAAACTCCGCACAGTCAGTGATCCGGGAATCAAACCTGGCACAGTGCCTCTCAGCGCCAGGGACCCGGGTTCGATTCCCGGCTTGGGTCACTGTCTGTGCGGAGTCTGCACGTTCTCCCCGTGTCTGCGTGGCTTTCCTCCGGGTGCTCCGGTTTCCTCCCACAGTCCGAAAGCCGTGCGGGTTAGGGTGCATTGGCCGTGCTAAATTCTCCCTCAGTGTTACCCGAACAGGCGCCGGAGTGTGGCAACTGGGGGATTTTCACAGTAACTTCATTGCAGTGTTAATGTCAGCCTTACTTGTGACGAATGAATAAATTTTAACTTTAACCGGGGCCCTGGCGCTGTAGAATCATAGAAACCCTACAGTGCAGAAGGAGGCCATTCGGCCCATCGAGTCTGCACCGACCACAATCCCACCCAGGCCCTACCCCCACATATTTACCCGCTAATGCCTCTAACCTACGCATCTCAGGGGCAATTTTAACCTGGCCAATCAACCTAACCCGCACATCTTTGGACTGCGGGAGGAAACCGGAGCACCCGGAGGAAACCCATGCAAACACGAGGAGAATGTGCAAACTCCACACAGACAGTGCCCCGAGCCGGGAATCGAACCCGGGACCCTGGAGCTGTGAGGCAGCAGTGCCAACCCCTGTGCCGCCCCTCAGTTGGGGAGAATGCCAGATTCGTGACTTCCATTTCCCCCAGTAGCCATGAGGCTGAATCTTGGAACAGTGCAATGATTTATGGGAAAGGTCACGTAACTCAGTGACAACCTCCAGAGCGCAAGGGACCGAGGGACCGAGGGAGTAAGGGACTGAGGGACCGAGGGACTGAGGGAGCGAGGGAGAGAGGAAGCGAGGAACTGAGGGATCAAGGAACCGAGGGAGTGAGGGAGCGAGGGAGTGAGGAACCGAGGAACTGAGGGATCAAGGAACTGAGGGAGCGAGGGACTGAGGGAGCGAGGGAGAGAGGGAGTGAGGAACTGAGGGATCAAGGAACTGAGGGAGTGAGGGAGCCAGGGAGTGAAGAACCGAGGAACTGAGGAATCAAGGAACTGAGGGAGCGAGGGACTGAGGGAGTGAGGGACCAAGGGAGTGAGGAGGCAGGGGAGCGAGGGAGCAAGGAACCCAAGGACCGAGGAACCGAGGGCACAAGGAATTGAGGGACTGAGGAACTGAGGGACCGAGGGACCGAAGATCTGAGGAACAGAGGAACCGAGGGACTGAGGGACTGAGGGAGCAAAGAACTGAGGGACCGAGGGAGTGAGGGAACGAAGAACTGAGGGACCAAGGGACTGAGAGACTGAGGAACCAAGGAACCGAGGGACTGAGGAACCGAGGGACCGAGGGAGTGATGGAGTGAGGGACCGAGGAACTGAGGAACTGAGGGCCCGAGGGACCGAAGAACTGAGGGACCAAGAAACCGAGGGACTGAGGGACCAAGGAACCGAGGGAGTGAGGAACCAAGGGACTGAGGAATTGAGGGACAGGGGAATGGAGGGACTGAGGCCCGAGGGTCTGCCTTCCCAATTCAGTTGGGTGTGGAATATCGAAGGTTACTATTTTGGCTTGATTTGGTTTATTATTGTCACACGTTGGGAGGTGGTGACTGGCGATTAATTGGGCCAGTGGGCTGACGAATGGCAGATGGAGTTTAATTCAGACAAATGTGAGGTGATGCATTTTGGTAGATCGAACCAGGGCAGGACTTACTCAGTTAATGGTAGGGCGTTAGGGAGAGTTTCAGAACAAAGCGATCTCGGGTACATGTTCATAGCTCCTTGAAAGTGGAGTCACAGGTGGACAGAGTGGTGAAGAAGGCATTCGGCATGCTTGGTTTCATCGGTCAGAACATTGAATACAGGAGTTGGGACGTCTTGTTGGAGTTGTACAAGACATTGGTAAGGCCACACTTGGAGTACTGTGTATTGTTCTGGTCACCCTATTAATCAAAGGATATTATTAAACTAGAAAGAGTGCAGAAAAGATTTACTAGGATGCTACCGGGACTTGATGGTTTGAGTTATAAGGAGAGGCTGGATAGACTGGGACTTTTTTCTCTGGAGCGTAGGAGGCTGAGGGGTGACCTTATAGAGGTCTATAAAATAATGAGGGGCACAGATCAGCTAGATAGTCAACATCTTTTCCCAAAGGTAGGGGAGTCTAAAACTAGAGGGTATAGGTTTAAGGGGAGAGGGGAGAGATACAAAAGTGTCCAGAGGGGCAATTTTTTCACTCAGAGTGTCTGGAACGAGCTGCCAGAGGCAGTAGTAGAGGCGGGTACAATTTTATCTTTTGAAAAGCATTTAGACAGTTACATGGGTACGATGGGTATAGAGGGATATGGGCCAAATGTGGGCAATTGGGATGAGCTTCGGGGTTTTAAAAAAAAGGGCGGCATGGACAAGTTGGGCCGAAGGGCCTGTTTCCATCTGTAAACCTCTCTGACTCTATGAATGGGGTCAGATCAGAAGATGGAGAGACTTTCACCAATCCCCAACACCCAATTCCACCACCACCCCCCCACCCCACCCCCCCGCCCCCCCACCATCCCAGGGAGGTGCCCAATGGGAACCACCCAATGCGCCAGCGAAGTGCCCGTGCGCGCTCCCTCACCTTGATGGTCCTGCCCGTCTGGCCCGGGATGGTGACGGCCCCCTGCAACCAGGCGTGGCTCTGGGGCACAGTCCGATTCCACAATGGCGTCTCCCTCTCCCCTTCCCGCAGCAGCACCCTGAGCATCGCCCCGTCGGCAGGAAAGGGGCCGTACAGGTAGTAGGAGAACTGGACGCATGCTCCATCGCTTCTGACAGTCACGGCCGGGCTCTCGAGACGGATAAACCGCCCGGGAAGGAGGTTACCGGCGTCCTGGTGGATATAGTAACCTGGTCGAGAGACAAGACAACATGAGCTACCGCTTTCTGCCGGACTTTGTACCCCTTCTACCCCCCCCCCTCCTCGCCCCAGCCACCCTCCACTCCAACCCTCCCCCTCAACCCACATCCCTCCTTCCCTTCCCCACACCCCTCACACTGTCCCCCCACCCCCTCCCCACTCCCCTCCCCCCCTCCCCGCATTCCGCTGAGGGAAAGGCAGCCCCCGGGGCGCGACAGGCCGGTCCATCGGAGTCGGTTCCCGCGACGCCGGGAGACGCAGTTTCCCGGGGAACGCGAGCGTCAGTCTTTTAGGGAAAGAACTCTGCTGTCCTTACCCGGTCTGGCCTACACGTGACTCCAGAGCCACAGCCAATGTGGTTGACTCTCAACTGCCCTCCAAGGGCAACTAGGGATGGGCAATAAATGCTGGAACCAGCCAGTGTCCCAGGGGTGAATTCGAACATGGTCCCCCCTCTTCACCCACCCGTCCAGCAGCATGGCACCAACTCTCCGCCCGACATGCGGCTGAAGGCGCAAGAAGTACCCACTGCCTCGCCCCTGCTCCCCGCTGCCTTCCTTACCTCCCTTGTGCTCCTTGTCCCAGGGCGGGGGCTGGTCTTCCAGCGGCCTGGTTAGTGTCGACCCCCTGGTCCGGCTCCAGTCCCCGTTGTCACTGCTGGACGGCTGGATCCAGCCGCAGAAAGGGTCGGTGTTGTTGTTGAAGTCGCAGCGTGTGAGGTAACCTGCAGGGGGCGGTAGCGGGAGGGGGGGTGGGGGAAATCGGACAAGGAACGTTCAGCTCGGGACAAATACTCCATAGATTCCTGACAGTGCAGAAGGAGGCCATTCGGCCCATCGAGTCTACACCGACCACAATCCCACCCAGCCCCTATCCCCACAACCCCATACATTTACCCTGCTAGTCCCCCTGACACTAAGGGGCAATTTAGCATGGCCAATCCACCCAACCCTCTAATCCGAATTGCCCGCGTTTGGCCCATATCCCTCGGTACCCATCGTACCCATGGAACTATCTAAATGCTTTTTAAAAGATAAAATTATACCCGCCTCTACTACTACCTCTGGCAGCTTGTTCCAGACACTCACCACCCTCTGTGTGAAAAAATTCCCCCACTGGACACTTTTGTATCTCTCCCCTCTCACCTTAAACCTATGCCCTCTAGTTTTAGACTCCCCTACCTTTGGGAAAAGATATTGACGATCTAGCTGATCTGTGCCCCTCATTATTTTATAGACCTCTATAAGGTCACCCCTCAGCCTCCTACGCTCCAGGGAAAAATGTCCCAGTCCATTCAGCCTCTCCTTATAACTCAATCCATCAAGTCCCAGTAGCATCCTAGTCAATCTTTTCTGCACTCTTTCTAGTTTAATAATATCCTTTCAATAATAGACCAGAACTGCACACAGTATTCCAAGTGTGGCCTTACCAATGTCTTGTACAACTTCAACAAGACGTCCCAACTCCTGTATTCAATGTTCTGACCGATGAAACCAAGCATGCCGAATGCCTTCTTCACCACTCTGTCCACCTGTGACTCCACTTTCAAGGAGCTGTGAACATGTACCCCTAGATCTCTTTGTTCTGTAACTCTCCCCAACGCCCGACCATTAACTGAGTAAGTCCTGCCCTGGTTCAATCTACCAAAATGAATCACCTCGCATTTGTCTAAATTAAACTCCATCTGCCATTCGTCAGCCCTCTGGCCCAATTGATCAAGATCCCGCTGCAATTGGAGATACCTTTCCTCACTGTCCACTATGCCACCAATCCTGGTGTCATCTGCAAACTTACTAACCATGCCTCCTATATTCTCATCCAAATCATTAATATAAATGATACCAAGTTGGGTGGGAGGGTGAACTGTGAGGAGGATGCAGCGATCCTTCAGAATGATCTGGACAGGTTGGGTGAGTGGGCAAATCAATGGCAGATGCAGTTTAATTTGGATAAATGTGAGGTTATTCATTTTGGAAGCAAAAACAAGAAGGCAGACATTACCTGAATGGCTGTAAATTGGGAGAGGGGAGTGTGCAGAGGGATCTGGGTGTCCTTGTGCACCAGTCGCTGAAGGTAAGCATGCAGGTGCAGCAGGCAGTAAAGAAGGCAAATGGTATGTTGGCCTTCATTGCGAGAGGTTTCGAGTACAGGAGCAGGGATGTGTTGTTGCAATTACAGTAAGGAATATCACAACACCAGGTTAAAGTCTAACAGGTTTATTTGGTAGCACAAGCTTTCGGAGTCTCGCTCCTTTTTCAGGTTAGGTGGATTGGCCATGCTAAATTGCCCATTAGTGTCCAAAGATGTGCAGGTTAGGTGGATTGGCCATGCTAAATTGCCCCTTCGTGTCCAAAGATGTGTAGGTTAGGTGCATTGGCCATGCTAAATTGTCCCTTAGTGTCCAAAGATGTGCAGGTTAGGTGGATTGGCCATGCTAAATTGCCCCTTAGTGTCCAAAGATGTGTAGGTTAGGTGCATTGGCCATGCTAAATTGCCCCTTAGTGTCAAAAGATGTGTAAGTTAGGTGCATTGGCCATGCTAAATTGCTCCTTAGTGTCCAAAGATGTGTAAGTTAGATGGATTGGCCATGCTAAATTGCCCCTTAGTGTCCAAAGATGTGCAGGTTAGGTGGATTGGCCATGCTAAATTGCCCCTTAGTGTCCAAAGATGTGCAGGTTAGGTGGATTGGCCATACTAAATGGCCCCTTAGTATCCAAAGATGTGCAGGTTAGGTGGATTGGCCATGCTAAATTGCACCTTAGTGTCCAAAGATGTGCAGGTTAGTGGGGTAAATAAGAGGGGTTTACCAGGCAAGTCTGGGGTAAGAATTGATGGAGACGCGATGGGCTGAATGGCCTCCTTTGTTTCCCCAGGTTAGGAGGGAGTCCAAATCTCGAGGGCGTAGGTTTTCGGTGAGAGGGGAAAGGGAGCCGAGGGGTAATTTTTTCACACAGAGGGTGGTGAGTGTATGGAATGAGCTGCCAGAGGCGGGTACAAGGACAACATTGAAAGGACATTTGGGTAGGTTCATGGATAGGGAAAGATTTCGAGGGATATGGGCCAAGCGCAGGCAAATGGGACTAGTCCAGTTTAGGTAACCATGGAAGAGCTGGGCCGAAGAACCCGTTTCCATTCTGGATATCTCGCCGTGGGTGACCCATCATCAACGACCTCTAGGATTCTTGCGAGGTTGGACTGGGGTGGATTTCACCAACCAACCAACGGTCACCGTGGCAACGAAGGGGTTGGAGCTGAGTCGGAGGCCCAGCCACGGCCTACCAGGACCGTGAGGCAGAGTCGAGGGGCTGAGTGGCCTCCTCCAGCACCCGTGAGGGGCCGGAGCCGGGGCGGACAGGGGCGGGAGGTGGGGTGATGATGCGGGGACCGATCAGGATGACGGAGTGAGTGGACTATTACCTTTCACTGTCTCTTCCAGGTTGCACTCCGGAGGCGTTGTGGGGCTGTGGGCAGAGAGAGAACAAAATAAATGAGTGAATTCTTCTGAATTCTATGCATCCCTGAAGACCCAAGACCATCACACTGCAACTCTCGGCTGCTCCACCATTCATTTTGATCATGGCTGATCATCAGATTCAATATCCTGATTCTCCCCCTCTCCCCCACGTACCTTCCTGGTTGTATCACAGCTTGGTCTGGGGCTCCTGCTCTGCCCAAGACCACAAGAAACTACAAAAGGTCGTTAATTGTAGCCCAATCCATCACGCAAACCAACCTCCCATCCATTGACTCTGTCTACACTTCCCGCTGCCTCGGGGAAAAGCAGCCAGCATAATTAAGGACCCCCCCACGCACCCCGGACATTCTCTCTTCCACCTTCTTCCGTCGGGAAAAAGATACAAAAGTCTGAGGTCACGGACCAACCGACTCAAGAACAGCTTCTTCCCTGCTGCTGTCAGACTTTCTAATGGACCTACCTCGCATTAAGTTGATCTTTCTCTGCACCCTAGCTCTGACTGTAACACCACATTCTGCACACTCTCCTTTCCTTCTCTATGAACGGTATGCTTTGTCTGTATAGCGCGCAAGAAACAATACTTTTCACTGTATCCCAATACCTGTGACAATAATAAATCAAATCAAATCCTTCTCCCCTATGTACTCATAGAAAGAAATCATAGAAACCCTACAGTGCAGAAGGAGGCCATTCGGCCCATCGAGTCTGCACAGACCACAATCCCACCCAGGCCCTACCCCCACATATTTTACCCGCTAATCCCTCTAACCTATGCATCTCAGGACTCTAAGGGGCAATTTTTAACCTGGCCAATCAACCTAACCCGCACATCTTTGGACTGTGGGAGGAAACAGGAGCACCCGGAGGAAACCCACACAGACACGAGGAGAATGTGCAAACTCCACACAGACAGTGACCCGAGCCAGGAATCGAACCCAGGACCCTGGAACTGTGAATCAGCAGTGCTAACCACTGTGCTACCGTGCCGCCCTCTATGAACGGTATGCTTTGTCTGTATAGGGCGCAAGAAACAATACTTTTCACTGTATCCCAATACATGTGACAATAATAAATCAAATCCTTCTCCCCTATGTACTCTATGAACGGTATGCTTTGTCTGTATAGCGTGCAAGAAACAATACTTTTCACTCTATCCCAATACATGTGTCAATAATAAATCAACTCAAATCCTTCACATCAGGGCCAGGATAGATCAGGAGGCCTCACAACACTTATTAGGCCCCAAATTCCCTCAGATGTTCCGCCAACACGCTAATGTGTCTTCGTTGGCGGCAGTGGGGTTGAGGCCTTGTTCAGGTTGCCAAGCGGCCGTGGTCAGCCAATGGCCTGTTTGTTCGTGCTGGTGGCGCGGTAAAGGTCGCTGGGAATCAGATTAATCTCGCGGTCGTGTTGTTCCTTCACCTTGAGGTGGGCAGTGTTGTTGACAGCGTGGTCAGGGGCCGGTCGGTGGTAGAGTCCAGCGTCGTGACTGTTGTACCTGCGCAGATGATATCACAGTGCGTCAAGACAGTGTCTCCAACAACAATTCACACTTCTTAATAACGTTTCCCCGGGTGGGTTTGAACACAATGCAACTTTCTATACCTTTCCACAAATCCTTTCAAATAAATCTGTCCCTCCAACTCCCTCCCCCCCCGGGCACCTCAGAATTCCAGCGGCTTTCACAGTGCAAGGCCGTTGAGTTTAAAAATTGGCAAGTCATGTTGCAGCTTTATAGAACCTTCGTTAGGCCGCACTTGGAATATAGTGTTCAATTCTGGTCGCCGCACTACCAGAAGGATGTGGAGGCTTTGGAGAGGGTACAGAAAAGATTTACCAGGATGTTGCCTGGTATGGAGGGCATTAGCTATGAGGAGAGGTTGGAGAAACTCGGTTTGTTCTCACTGGAACGACGGAGGTTGAGGGGAGACCTGATAGAAGTCTACAAGATTATGAGGGGCATGGACAGAGTGGATAGTCAGAAGCTTTTTCCCCCAGGGTGGAAGAGTCAATTACTCGGGGGCACAGGTTTAAGGTGCGAGGGGCAAGGTTTAAAGGAGATGTACGAGGCACGTTTTTTTACACAGAGGGTGGTGGGTGCCTGGAACTCGCTGCCGGGGGAGGTAGTGGAAGCAGATACATAGAACATAGAACATAGAACAGTACAGCACAGAACAGGCCCTTCGGCCCACGATGTTGTGCCGAGCTTTATCTGAAACCGAGATCAAGCTATCCCACTCCCTATCATCCTGGTGTGCTCCATGTGCCTATCCAATAACCGCTTAAATGTTCCTAAAGTGTCTGGCTCCACTATCACTGCAGGCAGTCCATTCCACACCCCAACCACACTCTGCGTAAAGAACCTACCTCTGATATCCTTCCTGTATCTCCCACCACGAACCCTATAGTTATGCCCCCTCGTAATAGCTCCATCCACCCGAGGAAATAGTCTTTGAACGTTCACTCTATCTATCCCCTTCATCAGTTTATAAACCTCTAAGGAAGTGAAAGCCAGGAACCAGTTAAATTAATTATTTCAGGGGATGTGGGTGTCGCTGGCAAGGCCAGCATTTATTACCCATCCCTAATTGCCCATGAGAAGATGGTGTCGAGCCACCTTCTTGAACTGCTGCAGTCAATGGCGTGTAAGTACACCCACCGTGCTGTTAGGAAGGTAGTTCCAGCATTTAGACATTGAAGAAAGTGATATTGTTCCAGTTTATCCATCGGAATAGTGGGTTGAGATCAACTGCATGAATATTAGCTATTGTTTCTCAAAATGATTGGCATGCTTTTTAGTGATTCCTTGGTGGCTTTTTCAAGTCGTCATGAATGTGATGGGCAAGATCGCGTTGTGGCGAATGGCAGATAGGTCATTGTGGGACAACAGGAAGCCACTTGGTTGGAGTGGATTAAGTGTCCATGATACTGTCCTCATGGCAGAGTTTAACTGCACTTCCATGTCCAGGTGTGGCGGCTGCAGGACCATGAGGCACAGCAGTATCCCACAGCTGGACAAACTGGAATGTCATCCATCAAATGAATACAAAACACTCCGCTTTGAAATCATTCTGATACTGATTCCGTTGTGGAAAAATATGATTTTGGTCAGATCAAAGTAAAATATGTTAAATGGTCCATCTTGCTGAGATAACTGGGACAAAGATATGTAGAAGAAGCTGGTATTATTGGGCAGAATTTTTCACATGCCAGGTTTCATACCCTGCAACCGAAGACTTGGTGGAGAATGCCTTCTGGCTGATAACGGCTGCCCTGCAGCTATTTTATACTCAGCGGGACATTAATTTGTTAATGACGAGACTTTGGACCCTATCGAGAGAGGAGGTCCCACCTAGGAAAGCTGATGGCTGGCAACTCTGCAGTCCAGTCAGTGCCAAGTTCACTCAGTGGCCATTGCTGGAACTGCAGCCAATCCCCAGAGATAATGAGGCTGGATTGAAGGTATCAGTGGGGCTTGATTGGCAAGTCCCAGCAAGGGCAGTGATGGAGGTAGGGGTTTCAAAGGCCATGTGGGGAGAGGGGGTGTGAGTTAAATGTTATGGGGGCTTTTAAGCTTGGGAGGGGGTGTCTCCAATGAGTACAGGGGACCCCAAAAGAGATAACAACCCTCCAGCCCAACACCAACCAGCATAGGTAAAGGTGCCAGGAGGCTACCCTCTTGGTCTGTGTCTCTCCCAGCTGTGAGTAAAGCGGAGGCGGAGTTGGGAGTTTAAGGGAGGGGCTTTCATAGTACCATCAGAACATAGCAGTGTCCTCTCAGTAGTTACTTCATCCACATTTCTCCTCTCAGACATTTTCCCAGGGATTGTTCAGCCAGACTGCACCATCTTTTGAACAGATGTTAACTTCCTTTAAGTGGGTGTCATACATGCCCAAAATCTGGTCCCCACTTAAGGATCATAGAAAGAATCATAGAAACCCTACAGTGCAGAAAGAGGCCATTTGGCCCAACGAGTCTGCACCGACCACAATCCTACCCAGGCCCTACACCCATATCCCTACATATTTACCTGCTAATCCCATGCATCTCAGGACACTAAGGGCAATTTTAGCATAGCCAATCAACCTAACCCGCACATCTTTGGACTGTGGGAGGAAACCGGAGCACCCGGAGGAAAACCCACGCAGACACGAGGAGAATGTGCAAACTCCACACAGACGGTGACCCGAGCCGGGAATCGAACCCGGGACCCTGGAGCTGTGAAGCAGCAGTGCTAACCACTGTGCTACCGTGCCGCTCACTGGCCTCAAGGATGTGAGGCCAATGAGCATTGTGGGAGTGCTGACTGCTCACTGCATGCATTAATAATGTATACACGCTGCCTGAGTCCATTATAACAGGCATGTGCAGTCTGTGCTCCAGTCCTGCTTGTCCATTTCTGGGCATGATCAGATACTCAGCACTTTCAATCTATAGTCCCTAATTATCGTTAGTGATGCCAGCATTGCTTGATGACCCGAGATGGTAGATCCAAAAAATCCAAATAAAGCCACCTCCAAAACTCCAAAGTCACACCCAGGGTACAAATAAACTGCATTGCATGTTTACTGCACACCTATCATGACCCTTCAACTTTCAACCCATTATACGGTAGTGAGTTTTAAGGGGCGTCTTGACAAATACATGAATAGGATGGGAATAGAGGGATATGGTCCCCGGAAGGGTAGGGGGCTTTAGTTCAGTCGGGGCAGCATGGTCGGTGCAGGCTTGGAGGGCCGAAGGGCCTGTTCCTGTGCTGTAATTTTCTTTGTTCTTTTTTCCAGGAGCAGGCCATTCAGCCCATCTGCCCCATTCTGGTGTTTCTGCTCCAACCCATCTCATACCCGATTCCTCTCTGAAAGTAAAGTTTATTTGCCACAAGTAAGGGTTACATTAACACTGCAATGAAGTTACTGTGAAAATCCTCCAGTCGCCACACTCCGGCGCCTGTTCGGGTCAACGCACCCTAACCAGCACGTCTTTCAGACTGTGGGAGGAAATCGGAGCACCCGGAGGAAACCCACGCAGACACGGGGAGAATGTGCAAACTCCACACAGACAGTGACCCCAAGCCGGGAATCGAACCCGGGGTCCTGGCACTGCGAGGCAGCAGTGCTAACCCACTGTGCCACCGTGCTGACCTTTCCTCCCTCGTAGAGCCACACAAAAGTTCCAGAAGGAGACCATTCGGCCCATCTTGCTCATTCCAGTCCGAGGAAATCCTTTCTAATCCCCTACTTCCTGCACCTGATCCACAGTCCTGTAGTCATCAACACTTGAGGTGCGGAACCAAATACTTTTCAAAAGAGTTTGGGGTCTCTGCTTCCGCCGCCAACTCGGGCAGTGAACTCCAGACACCCACCACTCTCAGCGTAAAACAGTTCTTCCACGTGTTCCCTCTACACCTACAGCTACCTACTGCCCCCTGGTTCTAGAATTCTCCGCCAGGGGAAACAATGTTATCCCATCCACTCTATCTCTCCCCCTCATTATTTTGTACACCTCTATCATAGAATCATAGCATCCTGACAGTGCAGAAGGAGGCCATACGGCCCATCGAGCCTGCAACGACAACAATCCCACCCAGGCCCTATCCCCATAACCCCATGCATTTACTCTGCAAATCCCCCTGACACTAATGGGCAATTTAGCATGGCCAATCCACCTAACCCGCACATATTTGGACACTAAGGGGCAATTTAGCATGGCCAATCCACCTAACCCGCACATATTTGGACACTAAGGGGCAATTTAGCATGGCCAATCCACCTAACCCGCACATCTTGGAACACTAAGGAGCAATTAGGGTTACCCCTGAGGAAGAGTCGCTTGATCTTGAGACGTTAAGTCTGTTTCTCTCTCTGCAGTTGCTGCCAGATCTGCTGAGTCTCTCATATCATTCCTTTCTGGCCTGGCTCTCTGAGAGTTTCGGATGGGCCCACTCAGTTTAAGAAGAACATAGGAACTAGGAGCAGGAGTAGGCCTCTGGCCCCTCGAGCCTGCCCCGCCATTCAATAAGATCATGGCTGATCTTTTCGTGGACTCAGCTCCACTTACCCGCCCGCTCACCATAACCCTTAATTCCTTTACTGTTCAAAAATTTATCTATCCTTGCCTTAAAAACATTCAATGAGGTAGCCTCAACTGCTTCACTGGGCAGGGAATTCCACAGATTCACAACCCTTTGTGTGAAGAAGTTCCTCCTCAACTCAGTCCTAAATCTGCTCCCCCTTATTTTGAGGCCATGCCCCCTAGTTCTAGTTTCACCCGTCAGTGGAAACAACTTCCCTGCTTCTATCTTATCTATTCCCTTCATAATCTTGTATGTTTCTATAAGATCTCCCCTCATTCTTCTGAATTCCAATGAGTATAGCCCCAGTCTACTCAGTCTCTCCTCATAAGCCAACCCTCTCAACTCCGGAATCAACCTAGTGTATCTCCTCTGCACCCCCTCCAGTGCCAGTATATCCTTTCTCAAGTAAGGAGACCAAAACTGTACACAGTACTCCAGGTGTGGCCTCACCAGCACCTTATACAGCTGCAATATAACCTCGCTGTTTTTAAACTCCATCCCTCAAGCAATGAAGGACAAAATTCCATTTGCCTTCTTAATTACCTGCTGCACCTGCAAACCAACTCCTTGAGATTCCTGCACAAGGACACCCAGGTCCCTCTGCACAGCAGCATGCTGCAATTTTTTACCATTTAAATAATAGTCCATTTTGCTGTTATTCCGACCAAAATGGATGACCTCACATTTACCAACATTGTACTCCATCTGCCAGACCCTCGCCCACTCACTTAGACTATCTATATCCCTTTGCAGACTTTCAGCGTCCTCTGCACACTTTGCTCTGCCACTCATCTTAGTGTCATCTGCGAATTTTGACACACTACGCTTGGTCTCCAACTCCAAATCATCGATGTAAATTGTAAACAATTGCGGTCCCAACACTGATCCCTGAGGCACACCACTAGTCACTGATCGCCAACCAGAAAAACACCCATTTACCCACACTCTTTGCTTTCGGTTAGTTAACCAATCCTCTATCCATGCTAATACATTACCCGTAACACCGTGCAACTTTATCTTACGTAGCAGTCTTTGGTGTGGCACCTTGTCAAATGCCTTCTGGAAATCCAGATACACCACACCCACAGGTTCCCCAGTGTCCACTGCACATGTAATGTTCTCAAAGAATTCCACCAAATTAGTCCAACATGACCTGCCCTTCATGAACCCATGCTGCGTCTTACCAATGTGACAATTTATATCCAGATATCTCGCTATTTCTTCCTTGATGATAGATTCAAGCATTTTCCCTCATACAGAAGTTAAGCTAATCGGCCTATAGTTACCCGCCTTTTGTCTACCTCCTTTTTAAAACAGTGGCGTCACATTTGCTGTTTTCCAATCTGCGGGAACCACCCCAGAGTCCAGCGAATTTTGGTAAATTAGTGCATTTGCTATTTCCCTCGCCATCTCTTTCAGTACCCTGGGATGCATTCCATCGGGGCCGGGAGACTTGTCTACCTTTAGCCCCGTCAACTTGCCCAACGCTACCTCTTTCGTGACAATGATAGTTACAAAATGTGCCAAGAACCACATTTGAAAACGATGACTCAGTTGAATCTAATTTAATAATTAAACTCTGACTTTGCCAAGACAGATGCAATCAAAACTTCAAAGGTTCTTTTTTATTGTGGAAGAATGAAATTGTTCCTCTCCAGATACCGAACTCCAAGTAATAATATTGAATCATTCACCAAAGGCGTCTAAAGATTTTACCATCAGTGACATCTGCTTTTATCCCTTACCCGCTCGATGGCTGCCAACCTGGTCCGTGTACGCAGCTGCCCTGTCTCACTCCGAGACGTCATTGCCAGTGCTGGGATTCCGACCTCCCCACCCCGCCCGCCTCTCCCATCCCCTCCCCGGGTCGCAGACCCCACTTACTGGTGTTAAATAATCACAGCAAAGTAATTGGGCGGGGCGGCACGGCAGCACGGTGGGTTAGCACTGCTGCCTCACAGCGCCAGGGACCCGGGTTCGATCCCCGGCCTCGGGTCACTGTCTGTGCGGAGTCTGACGTGGAGATGCTGGCGTTGGGCTGGGGTGAACACAGTAAGAGTTTTAACAACACCAGGTTAAAGTCAAAACAGGTTTATTTGGTCGCACAAGCCAGAAGCTTTCAAAGCGCTGCTCCTTCGTCAGATGGAGTGGAAATCTGCTCTCAAACAGGGCACACAGAGACACAAAATCAAGTTACAGAATACTGATTAGAATGCTAATCTTTACAGCTCATCAAGTCTTAAAGATACAGACAATGTGAGTGGAGGGAGCATTCGGCACAGGTTAAAGAGATGTTTATTGTCTCCAGACAGGACAGCCAGTGAGATTCTGCAAGTCCAGGAGGCACCTGGACTCCTGGACTTGCCTCCTGGACTTGCAGAATCTCACTGGCTGTCCTGTCTGGAGACAATAAAAATCTCTTTAATCCGTGCTTAATGCTCCCTCCACTCACATTGTCTGTATCTTTAAGACTTGATGAGCTGTAAAGATCCGCATTCTAATCAGTATTCTGTAACTTGATTTTGTGTCTCTGTGCCCTGTTTGAGAGCAGATTTCCACTCCATCTGACGAAGGAGCAGCGCTCCAAAAGCTAATGGCATTTGCGACCAAATAAACCTGTTGAACTTTAACCAGGTGTTGTTAAAACTCTTACTGTGCAGAGTCTGCACATTCTCCCCTCGTGTCTGCGTGGGTTTCCTCCGGGTGCTCCGGTTTCCTCCCACAGTCCAAAGATTAGGTTCGGGTTAGGTGGATTGGCCATGCTAAATTGCCCCTTAGTGTCCAAAGATGTGTAGGTTAGGTGGATTGGCCATGCTAAATTGCCCCTTCGTGTCCAAAGATGTGCAGGTTAGGGGGATTGGCCAAGCTAAATTGTCCCTTAGTGTCCAAAGATGTGTCAGTTAGGTGGATTGGCCGTGCTAAATTGCCCCTTAGTGTCCAAAGATGTGTAGGTTAGGTGGATTGGCCATGCTAAATTGCCCCTGAGTGTCCAAAGATGTGCGGTTAGGTGAATTGGCCATGCTAAATTGCCCCTTAGTGTCCAAAGATGTGCAGGTTAGGGGGATTGGCCATGCTAAATTGCCCCTTAGTGTCCAAAGATGTGTAGGTTAGGTGGATTGGCCATGCTAAATTGCCCCTTAGTGTCCAAAGATGTGTAGGTTAGGTGGATTGGCCGTGCTAAATTGCCCCTTAGTGTCCAAAGATGTGCAGGTTAGGTGGATTGGCCGTGCTAAATTGCCCCTTAGTGTCCAAAGATGTGTAGGTTAGGTGGATTGGCCGTGCTAAATTGCCCCTTAGTGTCCAAAGATATGCGAGTTAAGGGGATTGGCCATGCTAAATTTCCCCTTAGTGTCTAAAGATGTGCAGGTTTGGTGGATTCGCCATGCTAAATTGCCCCTTAGCGTCCAAAGATTTGTAGGTTAGGTGGATTGGCCAAGCTAAATTGTCCCTTAGTGTCCAAAGATGTGTAGGTTAGGTGGATTGGCCAAGCTAAATTGTCCCTTAGTGTCCAAAGATGTGTCAGTTAGGTGGATTGTCCATGCTAAATTGCCCCTTAGTCTCCAAAGATGTGCGGGTTAGGTGGATTGGCCATGCTAAATTGCCCCTTAGTGTCCAAAGATGTGTAGGTTAGGTGGATTGGCCGTGCTAAATTGCCCCTTAGTGTCCAAAGATGTGCAGGTTAGGTGGATTGGCCGTGCTAAATTGCCCCTTAGTGTCCAAAGATGTGCAGGTTAGGTGGATTGAGGAGATTTTTTTTCTTAGACGCAGCGAGTTGTTGTTGTGATCTGGTAACCACCGCCTGGAGGTGGGGCTGGAAGATGGAGTGAGATTCTCCGACCCCTGTGTCTCCTGCCGGTGGGAGTTGGCGTGTTGTTTTTCGAGTGGCGGGATTCTCCAGTCCCACCGCTGCCCATGGGAATTCCCGCTGCCGCCACAACGCCCCCCCACCCCCAGGCCGGCGGGAAACCGGAGAATCCCGGCTGCCATCTTTCGTTTCCTGGCCAACTGGGCTCGTGAGGCCAGCAACCTCCCGCTTAATCCCTTCCCTGACTGAGGCGACCATTGGGCTAGTAGGGGATGGAGGGGATGG
Organism: Mustelus asterias; assembly: GCF_964213995.1. Taxonomy (NCBI): domain Eukaryota; kingdom Metazoa; phylum Chordata; class Chondrichthyes; order Carcharhiniformes; family Triakidae; genus Mustelus; species Mustelus asterias. Next base: position 18,346 of record NW_027592767.1, read on the forward strand.
AAGGTCTTACCCGTTGTGGGACCGTGGGTGGTTGCCGAGGTCGTCGGCTCGTTTGTCGATGGTTGGACGTCCTTGGAGGTGGAGCTCGGTGGGTTGGCAGTCGTAGTTGTTGTGCCTAGCGACAGAGGAATAAGAAATTATACATCGCCCCCATGTTCCTCACCGCCCGAGGGTTGGCCAGTTTGGTTCCGTCATCCACCCATAGTCCTCTTCTCGGATTTCAGAGCGGAATTCAAATTCTGGGCCTTCCCAGAAGATAAATGGCTCAGGAACAGGCCATTCGGCCTAACCAGTTTATGCTCTCCTTGAGCCTCCTCCCTCATCTAAATCCATCGTGCCCCTTCGTTACCTCCGCCGCGTTGATACAGCTGCTCTTGCAGTGTCTCAACACTATTCACCTGAGACACTCCCCTGTGGGAGTGAGTTCCACTTTCTCCCCCACTCCCCTGTGGGAGCGAGTCCCACTTTCTCCCCCACTCCCCGTGGGAGCGAGTCCCACTTTCTCCCCCACTCCCCGTGGGAGCGAGTCCCACATTCTCCCCCACTCCCCCGTGGGAGCGAGTCCCACATTCTCCCCCACTCCCCGTGGGAGCGAGTCCCACATTCTCCCCCACTCCCTGTGGGAGCGAGTTCCACATTCTCCCCACTCCCCCCGTGGGAGCGAGTCCCACATTCTCCCCCATTCCCCGTGGGAGCGATTCCCACATTCTCCCCCACTCTCCGTGGGAGCGATTCCCACATTCTTCCCCACTCCCCATGGGAGCGATTCCCACATTCTCCCCCACTCCCTGTGGGAGCGAGTTCCACATTCTCCCCACTCCCCCCGTGGGAGCGAGTCCCACATTCTCCCCCACTCCCCGTGGGAGCGATTCCCACATTCTCCACCACTCTCTGTGGGAGCAATTCCCACATTCTCCCCCACTCCCCATGGGAGTGAGTCCCACATTCTCCCCACTCCCTGTGGGAGCAAGTTCCACATTCTCCCCACTCCCTGCGGGAGCGAGTTCCACATTCTCCCCACTCCCTGTGGGAGCGAGTCCCACATTCTCCCCCACTCCCTGTGGGAGCGAGTTCCACATTCTCCCCACTCCCCCCGTGGGAGCGAGTCCCACATTCTCCCCCACTCCCCGTGGGAGCGATTCCCACATTCTCCCCCACTCTCTGTGGGAGCAATTCCCACATTCTCCCCCACTCCCCATGGGAGTGAGTCCCACATTCTCCCCACTCCCTGTGGGAGCAAGTTCCACATTCTCCCCAGTCCCTGCGGGAGCGAGTTCCACATTCTCCCCACTCCCTGTGGGAGCGAGTCCCACATTCACCCCCACTCCCCGTGGGAGCGAGTCCCACATTCTCCCCCATTCCCCGTGGGAGCGAGTCCCACATTCTCCCCCACTCCCCCCGTGGGAGCGAGTCCCACATTCTCCCCCACTCCCCGTGGGAGCGAGTCCCACATTCTCCCCCACTCCCCGTGGGAGCGAGTCCCACATTCCCTCCACTCCCCATGGGAGCGATTCCCACATTCTCCCCCACTCCCCGTGGGAGCGAGTCCCACATTGTCCCCCACTCCCCCCGTGGGAGCAAGTCCCACATTCTCCCCCACTCCCCATGGGAGTGAGTCCCACATTCTCCCCCACTTCCCATGGGAGCGAGTCCCA